>NW_020954670.1:12161-14962 GCF_900497805.2 Vombatus ursinus | reverse complement strand
TAGGACTCCCTACCAAGTCTGGTAGTCTGAGCCTACTCTAGTATTACAGTCTTTCAGAATTATAAGCTTGTTCTCTTTTGGCACATTGATGATAAGGGTCTCCTGGTCTTCATAAAATTTTTCTTTGACCTCATCAGGGTTTGTCATGGTGGGAGTATAGGCACTGATGATGGCTGTGTGATGTTTTCCTGCAAGTGGCAATCACATTGTCATGAGCCTGTCCTTCACTCTTTTTGTTAGACATACAAGCTTGTTTGACTAGGTTAGTATTGATTGCAAAACCTCCACTATCTTTACGGCACTGCTCCCCTTCACTGTGGCCACTCCAGAAAAATGTGTATCCTGCTCCAACTTCAGTAAGCTGGCCTTCATTTGCCAGCCTTGTTTCACTCAGGGCTGCTGTTTGGATGCAATACCTACTGAATTCTCTTGCAACAAAAGCTGTTTGTCTTTCAGGTCTACTGGATTTTGTGTTGTCTATAAGTGTGTGCACATTCCATGTGCTGATGGTGAATGGAATCGTCTTTGCAGATGGTTTTGTACATTTTTTTGTGTTTCAACCACAGAGTGGGATTCCCTGTCTGCCACAGTAATCAGGCCAGGGTTGGGTAAGCAGATAATATTTAGGGCATCTTTTCTAGCCCCTTCCTCACAGCAGGAAATGAGTAGTGTTATCCTTAAAAGGCTGCTAGGACACCCGGGGGGCTGCTGAATCCCACTGCTGCTTCTAGTGAGAAAATGACCTTGGCCACCTGTGTGCAGGATTGTGACTACAGCTCCCAGTGTATCAGCACCTGCTGCTTCTTCTGTTGCCTGTCACCACAGGACTTTGAGATAGATAAAATGGTAAAATGGTATGGGTGATGTCTTTTGATTTGTGCATATATTGGATTTAAGTGAGGCATTGTTGCACGGAGTCATCAGCCTCACTCTCTCCTCCAGAATCATCTCAATCCAGTGGCAGGACAGAATGAAGATGTCTGGTGATGGCTCAAGATGCAGTGGATGACCTTGGTGTCTTCGATGTCTAACCAAGCTCAAAGCGCTCCATGGCGCCTGCTTCAGCTGCCTTAATGGCCATTGGAACAGATTGCTCTCATCCACCCATTCCACTAGAAGAAGTCTTCACATGCTTGGGGTAGACACCTCCCTAACTCAGCAAGAGGTTTGAGACCCCTTGTTACCATCAACCTGGTTTAGCCTGTCTGCTGAAACAGTTTACCAGGGTGTGGCCACTGCACATGCTCCAACTTCTTGGAACCACAGGTGAGAGTTAGGTGGAACAGGTGGACACCAAGAGTGAAAAACAGCCCTGAAAAGGCTCAGCAGCCTTTGCACCAGAGGTTCTAGTCTTCCCTGAACACACCCTACACCCCAGATAAATCAAACAAAAAAAATAAGAAAGAAGTTAAGGAAATGAATAGAATTTTAGATAAGCTAGATATGATAGATATCTGGAGATAACTGAATAAAAATAGAAGAGAATACTCCTTTTTCTGAGCATTTCATGGTCCCTTTACAAAGACTGACTATATATTAGGTACATAAGAATTTTATAGTTAAAAGCAGAAAAGCAGAAATATTGAAAGTGTGCTTTTCAGATCATAATGCAATAAAAATTATATTTAGTAAGGGACCACAGAAACATAGATTAAAAACTAATTGGAGATTAAACAACCTAATTTTATTTTATTTTATTTTTCTTAGGCAATTGGGGTTAAGTGACTTGCCCAGGGTCACACAGCTAGTAAGTGTCAAGTGTTTGGTCTAAGGCCAGATTTGAACTCAGGTCCTCTTGACTTCAAGGCCAGTGCTCTATCCACTGTGCCACCTAGCTGCCCCAAGCAACCTAATTTTAAAGAATGAGTGGGTTAAAGAACAAATCATAGAGACAATCAATAATTTCATTAAAGAGAATGACAATAATGAGACAATATATCAAAACCAGTGGGATATAGCAAAAGCAGTGATTAGAGGAAAATTTATGTCTCTAAATGCTTACATCAATAAAATAGAGAAAGAACAGACTAATGAATTGGGCATGCAATTAAAAAACTAAAAAAAAGAACTAATTAAAAATCCCCAATTAAACACTAAGTTAGAAATTCTAAAAATTAAAGGTGAGATTAGTAAAATTGAGAGTAAAAAAAACCATTGAATTAATAAATATAACTAGGAGTTGATTTTATGAAAAAAAACCCATATAAAATAGATAAACAATTGGTCAATTTGATTTAAAAACAGAGAGAGGGGCAGCTAGGTGGTACAATGGTTAGAGCACCAGCCCTGGAGTCAGCAGGGCCTGAGTTCAAATCTGGCCTCAGATACTTGACACTTACTAGCTGTGTGACCCTGGGCAAGTCACTTGACCCTAATTGCCACAAAACAAAAGATAATAAAATAAAATAAAAATAAAAAAGAGAAAAGAAAACCAAATTGCTAGTATCAAAAATGAAAAGGATGAATATACCCACTAACAAAGGTGAAATTAAAGCAATTATAAGGAGTTATTTTGCCTAATTATATGCCAATAAATTTAATGATTTAAGTGAAATGGAAGCATATTTGCAAAAATATAAATTGCTTAGATTAGCAGAAAAGGAAATAGAATATATAAATAGACCTATTTTAGAAAAAGAAATTGAACAGACTATAAATGAGTTTCCTAAGAGAAAAGCATTAGGACCAGATGAATTTACAAGTGAATTCTATCAAACATTTAAAGATCAACTAATTCCAATATTAAATAAATTATTCAGAATAATAAAGAAGAGATCCTATCAAACTCCTTTTATGAAACA
>NW_020954670.1:3144-12126 GCF_900497805.2 Vombatus ursinus | reverse complement strand
AATGATAGTGATACCTAAACCAGGAAGAGTAAAAACAGAGAAAGAAAATTACAGACCAATTCCATTAATGAATATGGTTGCAAAAATCCTAAATAAAATACTAGCTAAAAGTATACAACAATATGTTACAAAGATTATATATTATGATCAAGTGGAATTTGTACCAGGAATGCAAGGATGGTTTAACATAAGGAAAACTATTAACATAATTGACTGCATAAATAATAAAAGTAAAAAAAAATCATGATTATATCAACAGATGCAGAAAAATCTATTAAAAACATTTGAAAGTAATGGTATAAATAGATTTTTGCTTAAATTGACAAAAAGCATTTATCTAAAACCAGGCATTAGTTGTAATGGGGATGAATTAGAAGCCTTTCCAGTAAGATCAGATGTGAAACAAGGATGCCTGCTCTCACCAATATTATTCGATATTATTTTGGAAATACTAGCAATAGCACTAAAAGAAGAAAAAGAAATAGAAAGAATCCGAATAGGGAATTAGGTAATAAAACTATCTCTTTTTGCAGACGATATGATGATATACTTGGAAAGTCCCAAAGACTCAACTAAAAAGTTAGTTGAAACAATTAATACTTTTAGCAAAGTATCAGAATATAAAGTAAATTCACATAAGTCATCAGCATTCCTATATATCATAAACAAAACTCTGCAAGAAAGAAAAAAAAGAAATTTACATGATAATTTTGTTGTATTTTTAAAAGGAATAGCAAGTTGTATGGAGTAGACTCACAGTTTTCTTTGTAATTAATCTTTTTTTTTATTATACTATGTCATGGAAATGCTTGTTTTATTCCACAAATTAAAAACAAAATACATTTAAAAAACAGTAACAATAAAATAAAACACTTTAAGAGAACTAAAAAAAGAAAAAAGGAAAAATGTTCTAAATCACTACTGATTAGAGAAAGGCAAATTTAAACAACCCTGAGGCACCACCTCACATCTATTAGAAATGACAAATGCTGGAGGCGATGCAGGAGAACAGGTATATTAATGAATTGCTGGTAGAATAGTGAACTGGTCCAACCATCTTGGAGAACAATCTGAAACGATGCCCAAAGGGCCATAAGACTATGCCTACCCTTTGATCCAGCAATACCACACTAAATTTGAACCCCAAAGAGATCAAAGAAAAAGGAAAAAGACCTATATGTACAAAAATGTTTATAGTAACTCTTTTTGTGGTGGCAAACAATTGGATATTGAGGGGATGCCCATCAATTGGAGTGGCTAAACAACTTGTGGCATATGATTGTGATGAAGTACTATTATGCTATTAGAAATGATAAGGAAACAAGACCTATATGAATTGATGCAAAGTGAAGTGAGAAGAACTGGGAGATAATTGTGCACAGTAACAGCAATGTTACGATGATGATCAACTGTGAAAGAGTTAGCTATTCTGATCAATACAATAATCCACTACAATTCCAAAGGACTTATGATGAAAAAATGTTATCCTCCTCCAGAGAGAAAACTGATAAACTCTGAGTGCAAATTGAAGTATGATTTTCTTGCTTTATTTTGCAATATGGCTGATATGGAAATATGTTTTGCGTGGTTTCACATGTATAATTCACATCACATTGTATGACTTCTCAGTGGGTGGGGAAAGGGTGGGAAGGAGAGAGAGAATCTGGAACTCAAATTTTAAAAAGAAAAAATGCTAAAAAATGAATACATGAATAGAAAAAAATAGAAAAAACCCAAGTACATGAGTGAGTGAATGGATGAATGAATGAAAAAGCCTTTATTAAGTGCTTATTATGTGCCATACCCTGTACTATGCACTGGTGATGTAATTGCAATGAATGAAACATTCTCTACTTGCAAGGAATTCACATTCTAACCAGGAAGTTAAGTACATGAATGTGTGAGTGAATGAATAAATGAATGAATGAAAAACGACATTTGTTAAGGACTATATGCAGAACACTGTGTTACATACTGGGGTTAAAAAATAGAAGAAAAAAAACCAAAACAACAGTTTGCTGTCAAGGAGCTCATATTCTAATAAGGGACACAGCACATATAGGAGGTTCCAGCTTCAAGTCATATGGAAAAGTCCCATGGTCCTTAGGTTGCTGAGGCAAAGAAACTGATAATGTCTCTTCTTTAATGTCATTCTGACAAAATCATATCAGTTTCAGATGTTGAACCATTTAACAATGCTAAGGACTTTGATGGCAAGAACTTTCCTTTCTGGGTCTTTAGTAGCCGTAGCTTCAGTACCTGGAGAAGCAGTTTTAAGGACTCATCTCCATATGAGATGCTTCCCAGAATCATGGTTACAAGCTAATGGTGGCATTCACAACTTCTCAGTATTGCTCTGCCCTTTGGGTCCCTCTTTCCCTCTAATTGAAGAAGGTAGAATGTGTAGGGGTTCCAGGGCAGACACTTCATCATTTTCCACCTGCCTGTAGGATTTCATCATGCCCCCTGAGTTAGGGTACTCTTCCTTCCCCTACCCTCTTCGTCTTCTTTTTGTATGTTGTCTTTCCTCCACTAGATTGTGTTCTCCTTGAGGGCAGGAACTATCTGTTCTATTTGCTCCACTCTGCTTTCACAGAGTGCAATGTTGAGGTCATATTTTCTGTCTTCTGATTTAAGCTATTTATTCCCCTACCAATTTTTTTTTAAAAATTCATTTTCTTAAAAAAAAATCTCTTTTTTCATTTCTTTTATACACTTTTGGAGTACTTATGACCAAACCATTTTTCTTTTTTTTGGAGACTCTACTTGTACTTCTTATGGACTTACTTTCATATTCTTGATTTACCTTTTGGGCTTCTCTTCCCTATGGCATTTCATCAATATATTCAGTTTTCTTCCATGATTGGGCTGGCAAGCATGATGACTTCACCCTTAGCGGTCAGCTGGGCCATCTGCCTTGATAGATCACACTGGTCAGAGAAACCAGAAAGCAGATAGTACATGGTTTGTCCTGCTATGTCAAGCACAGTTTAAATTTTAAAAAATGTTGTGTTACTTTAGCCAAAAAGATATAGTCATTTTAGGTTAGAATAAGTGAGTCTCAGTCTCAGCTCCTGGAATGGGTGTAGGCTTCACTTCTCTCCCACACTCTTAGACAGAATGCCTGATCCTATCTCCTCTATAATCTGGATGCTGCGTCTACCATTCTGCTGCCATTCTGAATTGAGTGACTGGTTACTGATCCCCCCTCCCTGGGACAAGATGTTAGGCCACCTTCTGCTGCCCTGTCTTTGTCCTCTGTTTCCTGGTGGCCTAACTCAGGAGCTTACCTCAGTTCCATTTCTGTCTCCTGTGTATTTCCCACCAGGAATTGGCTTGTCCCCTGCTGCAGTCCTAAACTACCTTTAAGAAGTACTAGAAAACATATTGACTTCAGATATACTAGAAGGGCTCCAGGCCTCAACCTTTTCTTTGTCTCCTTGGTCTCCTGATGTAACCACCAAATATCAGAGATCATGTTGATTTCAGGCCTGCCGGGGGATTCCCCAGCACAGGCTGTCTGGGTCCCCGGCTGCGGCTCCAGCAATCTTTTAGAGGCATATGGCATGGTGGGAATGACAGTGACTGTGGCAAGTTGTCCAAAAGAGGGATTTGGGGAATTTTTGTTGCTCCTCACATTGCCTACTTTGACAATCACTTATTCTAACCTAAAATGACTATATCTTTTTGGCTGAAGTAACACAATATTTTTTAAAATTTAAATTGTGCTTGACATAGCAGGACAAACCATGTACTGTCTGCTTTCTGGTTTCTCTGACCAGTGTGATCTATCAAGGCAGATGGCCCAGCTGACCGCTAAGGGTGAAGTCATCATGCTTGCCAGCCCGATCATGGAAGAGAACTGCCCCGCATTGCCCTTCCCACTGACTCCAGCCTGTATCACTTTTGCTGGACCTGCACCAACTCCTCCCTGCTGGGAAATCTGTCACAGCGGTTAGATATTCTCCCAGACACTTCCTCATTTCTGTCTAGGTTACTTACTCTTGTAGACATCTGGTCGTGCCAGTTACTTGCTACAACTCCACCTTCATTTTTGTTACAGCTGAATGCTGGTTCTGGTTTGTAAATATGGGCTGGTTCTTGGATCATCCAAGATAATCCATAATGTAGTGGGAGTAATGTAAGGCCAGACAGAGGAACTAAAGCTAAGTTGAGTCTCTTAGCTAAAGTCACATGGCAAAGAGCTTTGGATCCAGGTCTAGAATTCAGATCTTCTGACTTCTTTCCCAGAGCCCTGTCTATTACACCACACTGCCAAATATGGGTTGAGAAAGATGACACAGTCAGTCAGGTGTAATTGAGATTGTGGTGCCTAGCACAACACAGTAGACACAATGCCAGCCTAGTAAGTGTTGTTTGGTGATGACAATCTGGATGAAGAATCTGAACCAGTCTTCAATTTAGCCCATGAATCTGCTCATGTTGTTCAGGCTTCTGGTACACAATGATATGTCATTACCATCTTCCTGTGTTCCTAGAATATAGCAATAGCTAGGCACAATTGCTTTCCTCACCTCAGTCTCTCCCTTCTCTAATCATTCTCCACACAGTTGCAATATTCCTAAAATACAACCTGTGTCCCAGTCCCACTCCTACTCAAGAGGCTATTGCCTCTAGGATCAAATAAAAATTCCCCCTTTTGGCAGTGAAAGTCTTTTACAACTTGGCTTCAACCTATCTGGATATACAGATTTCACATTATTTCACATTGTTCACGAACTGTCCTACTTGTTCCTTGTGCACCATTTTCTATCTCTCACCTTCATGCCATTGTCCATGCTTTATCCAATGCCTGGAATACTATGCCTTCTCATCCCTGCCTCTTGGAATCCCTCCCTTCCTTCAAAGTTTAGTTGCTTTTCCTGACCACCCCCCAGCATTATTAGTCTCTCTTACACCAAAAGCAACACATATACAAAGTAAATATGTACATTTATATCATTTTATGCAGTTTTATTATATTGTATCTAAATATATATTTATATTATAGCATATGTATGTTGTCTTTCCTTTTATTTGTATATAATTTTATTTTTTTTTGCCCCATAGCATGTAAAGTCCTTAAAAACAAAAACTATTTCATTTTTGTCTTTATATCTCCTAAGGGCCTGTCACAGTACCTGGCACATAGCCTGAGGTAATACTTATTGAATAGAGGATATTCACCTGACTAGTATGCAAAAGATGTTTGTAAACTGGTAGATTTTTGTAATCTATCTGCAAGTCCTTGGGAATATAGTTAAGGAATGCTAAGGAAATAACTTTATAAGCATAATTTATCAAGGTCCTCTGGAGAGTTTTGGGAGGTGTTATAATGTTAACTCCCCCTTTTGGCATTTAAAGCCCTTTTAACTTGTCTCCAACCTACCTGTATATACAAATCACAAGTTCCTGAGACAATGCTGTCCCAGGTTCTAGGCACTCTGTGACCCCATGTGGCACTCAAAACCCCAACTCACCTTCTCCCTTTGATGTGTTTATTTTTAATAATCAGCCAGAGGAATAAATTAGCTCAAAGCAAAGACATTTAATGAAATGGCACAGTAAGAAAAGTAGCAAAACAATATCTCTCCCTTAAGCCCAGAGCACATTCTCCCACAAATACACCTACTCCATCCATGGGGGAAGGAGAAGGGTACACATGTAGCTAGGTAGGGTATATTCTTGGATGCTCAGCTTATACCTGCAATTCTGCAGGCCTGGAAATGTCTTCTTGTCATATTGTCAAACTCTTCCTGCTCCCTACTAGTCCCTCCCTTGGCCATATTGACCTTCCTAGATTTGCTGTCCCTACCGGATTCAGACTCCATAGTTCTTTCTCTGGATCTGGATAACATTTTCCATCATGAGTCTTTTGGAGTTGTCTTAGATCCTTGCATTGCTGAGAAGAGCTAAGTCTATCAAAGTCAGTCATCATACAATGTCGCTATTACTGTGTACAATGTTCTCCTGGTTCTGCTCACTTCACTCAGCATCAGTTCATGTAAATCTTTCCAGGTTTTTCTGAAATTGGCCTGCTCACCATTTTTTATGGAACAATAGTATTCCATTACATTCATATACCACAACTTGTTCAACCGTTCACCAGCTGATGGATATGCCCTCAATTTCCAATTCTTTGCCACCACAAAAAGAGTTGCTGTAAACATTTACTTATCAGACTTATGGTTTAAGAAAATTACTTTGGTGGTTTTTGTGGAAGATGGATGTGACAAGTGGACCAATTAAAAAGCAATTGCAATAGTCTAGGATAGAGAGGATGAGGGCCTGAACAAGACTGGTGGCTATATGAGTGGAAAGAAGGGGATGTGTGTGATAACTATTGTGGAGATAGCAACAATAAGATCTCACAATTAGATAAATGGAAAAAGGGAGAAAAAGGATTTGAGGATTGAGATCACTGACTGTGCGGTGACTGGAAAGATGGTGGTATTTATGACAGAAATAGGGAACTTTGGAAGAGGTGTAGGTTTGAGGAGAGGGAGAGATAATCAGCTCTGTTTGGGCATAATCAAGTGGGTTTGAGATACTTGTAGGACTAATAGTCCAAAATGTCAACTAGGCAGTTAGTGATATGGCATTGGAGCTCAAGATTGTGAGTAGGGCTAGATACTGAAGCCCACGAGAACTGATGAGGTCACTGGGTGAGATAGCATAGACAGAAAAAAGAAGAGGGCCCAGAACAGAGACTTGAAGTATACACACAGTATCGGTGTGACAGCCTGAGAAAGAGTACTCATACAGGCAGGTGGAGAACAACAACAACAAAAAAATCAGATGGCCAAAGAACCCAGAGAAAAGAGTGTATCTAGAAAGACAGAGTGTTTGACAGTCAGATGTTCCAGAGAGCTAGCTATGTAACCCTAGGCAAGTCACTTAACCCTGTTTGCCTCAGTTTCCTCATCTGTAAAATGAACTGGAAAAGGAAACGGCAAACCACTCCAGGATCTTTGCCAAGAAAACCCCTAAAGGGACAGAATGAGAAATCATTAGATCTGGTGATTAAAATAGCATTGGTAACTTCAGAAAGAACCATTTCTGTTGAAGCTGGAAACCAGATTGCTGAAGGTTTAGAAGAGAATAAAAGGAATGGAATTAAGAGACTATGTACAGGCAGCTTTTTCAAGAATTTTGGCTGAAAAAGAGAGGAGGGATAGATAATAAAAACTAGTGAGGGATTTTTTTCAAGAGATAGGAAAGGGGTGTGTGTATGTAAGCAGCGGAAAGAGATAAAAGATTATAGAGAGAACTGGAGTGAAGGTGGGGATAATCTGCTGAAGAAGACAGAGGGGATGTAATCAAGGTTACAGAGAGAGGCAACTGTCTTGGTGAGGAGAAGGTCCATCTCTCATCAGAAACTGAAGTAAAGGAGGAAGTAACAGGGATAATGTCAAGGGATCGTGAGATAAAGAGGAAGGGAGAAAAGGAAACTTGTCAGTGTGTGAACAGAACTGTCTGAGTTATGACAGGCTTGCAGGCCAATGTGGAGCTATCTCTCTCAGGACACACAGTCCTTTCCCACTTTTTAAATTCACAGTTCCTAACGTTTATTCATATACATTTTTTAACCATTGGGCCTTATTATGTTGTACTGATGCATATATGTTAAAACTTTAAAAAAGAAAAAAAATTACATGAATTGTGTTTAGGGGGTCCTTTCCAATAGGTTGTTTGTTTAGTCATTTTCAGTCAAGTCTCACACTTTGTGACCCCCTTTTGGGGTTTTCTTGGCAAAGATAGTAGAGCAGTTTGCCATTTCCTTCTCCAGCTCATTTTACAGATCAGAAAACTAAAGCAGACAGGGTTTTAATCTGAGGCCAGATTTGAACTCAGATCTTCCTGATTTCAGGCCTGATGCTCTATCTACTGCACTACCTACCTACTCCTTTCAATAGATAGTGTTTGTTAAATAAAGCCTTTTAAGTTGGATTATATAGCTCATTAATAAATTTAAGTAACTCTACATTTCACCCTACAGGGTACCATGTTCTGTCAGTTATTTAGTTATTTTATTATCATTTTAATTTTATTATTAGTTTATTTATATATAATTTATAAATTATATATTTATTATAAAATATATTTATATATAAAATATATGTTTATAAATATAAAATGCTTTATATATTTATTCTTCTTAGTATTTTATTAACTAAAGGCAGCAATCAGAGTGTCACCCAGCTTGTTCATGCATGTTTATTTGCATGTTAACTTTCCCATTAGATTTTGAGCCCTCAGGGGCAGGGGCAGTCTTTTGTCTTGCTGTTTATCCCCTAGACTTAACACAGTGCCTGGAATATAGTTAGTGCTTAATAAATGCTTATTGACTGACTGAAGGCAGGTATTCCTAGATAGTACACTGAATGCAGCTTTACTTGGAATTGAGAGTGTTGCTGTGAGAGAAACTGACACTTATCGGATTTGTTCTTGAAACTTAAGGACTTGTTCTGTGTTACTCCAGAGAAAGGAAGTAGGATCAATTCATGGAAGTTATAAGGAGTTTGGATAGAGCATTAAAAACTGGGGGATCAGAATTCCTCAGGTAGAAGGTGATATTTGAGCTGAACCTTGAAAGAAGCTAGAGACTGTAAAAGACAGAGGTAGGAAAAAAGAGCATTCCAAATTTGAGAGACTACCTCACCAAAGCACCCAGGTGGGAAATGGAATATGTATATAAGCAGTAATTGTGTTGCTGCCAGCAATTAGCCCTCCCCCCTCACTCTACTGTTAGAGGAGATAAACCCATACAACCTTATTTTTTTTATTGTTGTTGTTTTGAATACAAGCTCATCTGGGAGGAAGCTGTTAGACTTCCCATCTTGGTGCAATTGAGTTTAGCAATTTATTGTACAGCGGCTTATGCTGAGTCATGAGACCAGGGGCATCCACCAGTAAGGCTCGGCCACATCTCAGAAGGCCAAATTTGAACAACCTGACTGAAAAAGCCAAACTTGGAGTGAA
>NW_020954670.1:1186-3107 GCF_900497805.2 Vombatus ursinus | reverse complement strand
GAGTCTTAAGTTTTAGTCTCTGCCCTGATACCAATCCTGGAATTTTTGTTTTCTCTTCTGTAAAATGAGGATTTTGGAAAAGGTGGTCTCTAAGAGAGAAAGAGAAATGGAAAGAGAAAATTAATCATGGTGACCTCTAGAAAGAAAAAGAGAAAGCAAGAGACAAACTTGCTAGCTGTTTAACAGACCATGAATCTGAAATCTGGCTGCATTTAACTCTAAGACAGCACAGCCTTCAGATCATAGGAGCAGATTGAGAGCTTTTTAAAAAGGACCTTAGATGTCATGCAGTTTCATTTTACAGATAAGGAAACTGAGGCCCTGAGAGATAAATGAATTGGCCAGTGACAGAGCCAGGAATTAAATCCAGGTCTTCTGACTCTAAATCTAATGTTCTTTCATCTGTACCATGCTGTTTACCATACTTAATTTTAGTATAATATTGATTGTAATAGTAATAATAGCTAGCATTTATTTATATAGAGCTTTAATGTTTGTAAAGAACTTTACAAATATGACCTCATTTGATCCTCACAATCCTAGGAGGTAGGTGCTTTTATTATCTCCATTTTACAGATAGGGAAACTGAGGCAGATTAAGGTTAAATGATTTGCCGAGAGTCAGACAGCTAGTAAGTCTCTGAGGTCAGATTTGGATTCAGATCTTCCTGACTCCAGGTCTAGGGCTCTATCTGTTCTTAGGCTTTCTAACAGGCAAATTACCACATGGTGTCTATTTCACCTATCCTCTTCTGATAATCTCATCCCGGGACACTAGTGGGCACAGTAGCTGTTCCTGGGGGGTATTTTGTGGAGTCATCAGTAGCAAAACAATCCCCAAATTTTTGGGCTTGTTTCTGGATTCTCCTCTTCTCCTCAGTGGTACTGATGCGGTTTAAGGGTTCAGGGGTGCTGGGACTCCAATATCACAACACGCAGGTCCTGCCTGAAAGAATTCAACCCAAGCCTTCTTTCAGCCAAAGACAAGGTTTGATATGAACATCCATCATATTGGACAGACTCTTAAGGAGTCTGAACATGGGTAAGCAGTGGCTAGATTATAAGAATCCCAGCAGTGGCTAGATTATAAGAATCTGAGCAGTGGCTGGATTTTAAGAATCCGAGTATCTTAATGGAGACAAGATGGATCTTATATACAGAAAGCCTGTGGGAGGGACCTAGGAGTGGCCAGTAAGCTGGGGTGAATAGAACTCCTGGGACCTGGAACCCCCCCCTTTCTGGGGCTCAGATCCCAACCCCATCGGTACAACAGGTAGAGAAGAGGATATGCAAATCATCCCAAGAAAGCTGGTTGTAGGGACAGGTCCCTAAAGCCCTCAGTAAACTTAGTAGGATCTTCTGAGTATTGTCCCAGTTTTTCTTTAATCTGATTGAGATCTGAAATGGAGAATGGAACATAACACCCTAATTGTCCCACTAGAGGAGGCAGACACTTCTCTTAGGGGAAAAAGCCGTGAAAGCACTGTGGGAAGGGAGATAGGAAGTCCCATTCTTCCAGTTCTGGCTGAAGAAGAGCAAGGTTAGGCAGTTTTCCTGGTCTCAAGGAATCAAAATTTTGAGGTTCAGGGAACCATATATGTTGAGGTTTAGAGGTTTAGGGACCCCAAAATAGCAATACATGGGGCCTGTCCAAAGGAAATCAACCCAAGCCTTCTTCCAACCAAAGACAAGATTTATTAAAGATTCCCCATATTGGCCAGACTCTTAAGAAATTTGAACATTTGTGATGCTTATATTGACAAGTGGGGTAGAGTAAATCTCAGCCATTGGCTAGATTTTAAGAATCTGAGAATTTAGCTAGACTCTTAAAGAATCTGAGCACTTTAATGAAGACAAGATGGACCTTATATACAGAAAGACTATGGGAGGAGTGGTCAGTAGACTGGGGTGACTGGAGGAGG
>NW_020954670.1:0-1149 GCF_900497805.2 Vombatus ursinus | reverse complement strand
GGTCTAGGGAGGATCTTGATGGGAGTGACTGGGAGGTCTAGAATGGGGTCTAGATAGGATCAAGGAGGGGAAGTAGCCAGGGGCCATCAGGAGGTAATAGACAATGAAGGGCTGGGCTAGGTTAAGGGTAATAGAGATTGGGTGTAGCCACTATAAAAGGCCAATTGAGAGGAATACTGAGATGATGCCTCAGGGGAATTTCTTATAGCACAGTAGTACTCTTTCATGATCATATACCACAACTTACTCAGCCATTCTCTAATTGATGGACATTCCCTCAATTTCCAGTTCCTTGCCACCACAAAGAGAGTCTGGACCCTGTCACATCCACTGCATTCCCTAGCTATTTCTACTTTTTGTCTTCTTTGCCAATTTTCTAGGTGTAAAGTGAAGCCTTAGAACTCTTATGACTTGCATTTTCTTTAGTATAGGTAATTTGGAGCAAATTCTGTGATTTCATTGGTTTGGGGAACTCCTAGCAAAGAACCTCCCTCTATTAAAGCAGATTAGTCACTGTTCTGAAACTTATAGCCTTCGAGAGTGGTTAAGGGACTACCATGGGGTCATGTAGCCAATAGGTATCTGAGGTGGGACTTGAATGCACTCTGGCTCTGAGGCCAACTCTCTACTCACTACTTCTTTCTACCTCTTATGGATGGAAATTGTTAGTAAAAGGAATACCATTGTAAGATACAGGTCCCCTAGGAGTCTTTGTATTATAAATACCACAAGTTTTCTCTTCTATAGGATATGACACAATAAACCTAAAGATATGAACACCAGGACTATGAAAACAGCACCTTCCTCAGGAATTTTGAGATTCACTATATTGCCCCAAATGCTTGGGCAAAGACCATTATATTACAGTTCTATGACATATAAAGAAAAATGTATAGACTCTAATTACTGATGGGGTTGAGATCTGGGCCCCAGAAAGGAAAAACCCTGGACTTTCGCACAGGGCCATTTAAATCTCTGGCATTTGCCTGAGGCTATAATTCCATCAACTGGCCTTTCATTGTTGCTACACCCAGTCTCCCCTCCTTTGTTTTACCTCCCTATGACCCCTGGCCATTTCCCCTCCCATTCAGATCTCCTTAGACCCCTCCTCCTGTCACCCCAAACTACTTGGCCACTCCTAGATCCCTC
>NW_020954669.1:19259-22450 GCF_900497805.2 Vombatus ursinus | reverse complement strand
GTCAACAAAAGAGAGGTTGGCCAGGAAGAAGTACATGGGTGAGTGGAGTCGGGCATCCAAACCAATGGCCAGTATAATGAGCAGGTTCCCAATCACAGTGACAAGATATACACACAAGAATAGCCAGAAGAGAATTCTCTGTTGTTCTGGTTGGCTGGAAAGCCCCAGGAGAAGGAATTCAGAGATAATGGTTTGGTTTTCTCTGTTCATATCTGCCAGAGGAAAAATATAGCTCACTCAACAAGGGATGATGGAGTTTTAATAGTTACTCACATTCTTTGTTTAGGAACTACCTTCCTTGCATGCCCCCAAATCCAAGATGTTTCTTCATCAGGTATTATTTTAACTGCAAGATTACTTAGTTTAACCTTTTAGATTAATGATCAGATATTCATATCAGGGAATTGAGGATTTGGTCATGCATTCAGAACTGACTTAAAGGCAGTAAGTAAAGAAATAATGTAAGTTCTGCATGGAGAAACAAATAATGAACTCACTTAGCAATTGGTGTTGTTAACAGTCTTTACAATGTTCATAAAGGACATACATCTGTGACATTCCTGTGATGAGTTAAACATTTAAATGTGTCACTCTCACCCTCATTCATACCTCTATACTCTCACCTCCACACTCTTAAGCACTTTTCCTGAAATTCATGCAAGCTATTATTGGTAGTGAGAGGCAACCTTGGAGTCAGGAAGCCCTAGATTTACTTAAGTCCAGTGTCTCACACATACTATCTGTGTGACCATAGGTACTTAACCTTTTAGTATATCCTCAGGTAACTCTGTGAGACTATAAGTGTCCTCTCCCAACATGTTTTATTTTATTTTTAATTACATTTTATTTGTTTCAATTAACAAGCTTTTACTTTTTCTTCTACTCCACCCAAAACATTGAAAAGAAAAAAGAGAAACTCTTGTAACAAATGTATAGTCAAACAAAACAAGTTCTCACATGGCCATGTCCAAAAAGCATCTCATTTTGCACCCTGGGTCTATCACCATTTTATCATGAAGTGGACAACATATGTATTTGCCAATTCTCTGGAATTATGGTTAGTCAGTGTCTAAGAATATAAGTTATAGAAGTGAAGAACTAAGTGAAATCTGCACTGGTAGAGAAATTTTCCTCTCTGAGAATTTAATGAAATGATGAAATCACAGGCACAGATTTAAAGAACAGATGATAGAGAGATAGATAGGTAGGTAGACATAGCTAAATATAGACAGATAAAATTCATTGGTGATATTTGCTTTTGTTCACTGGATCTGATCTACAAGGTAGATCATTAGTTGAGATTCAGTTCATAACCATTGATTTTACACTGCTGCCTTTTTATTTTAACACTATAACTATTAAAGCAGCCAAACATACCAACTTAATTATTTCATAGAGTTGTAAAAAAGTTAACATACTAAGTAAAATTTGATGCTTCCATTTTTTTTAAATTAAGCAATCAATGTGGTAGAAGAACAGTGAGGCATACAAGAAAGACAATTGTATTTGGAATCTGCAGACTTGGATTTTAGTCTTTAATCTAATAGGCATTACTGCCTGTTAATTTTATGACCTTGAACAATTCTCTTAGTTTCCAAGAGCCTTGGTTTGTAACATACGGGGTTAATAATACTTTTATTATCTAGCTCATATTGTTATTTTAATCAAATCACCTTAAAATGCTTTTTAAATATGAACCTTAGACTTTTATCAGCNTTATTATCTAGCTCATATTGTTATTTTAATCAAATCACCTTAAAATGCTTTTTAAATATGAGCCTTAGACTTTTATCAGCTACAACTGTATGATATAGAAACAAGAGCTAGATTTTGAGCTTGGTGACCTAAATTCAAATCTTTACTATTTAATATTTATGTGATCTTAAGCAAATCACTCAACCTCACTGTGTCTTAGTTCCTCATTCTGAAAATGAAGGAATTGTGTGAGATGACCTCTAGGGTCCCATCCAGTTCTAAATCTATGATCTAAGACTTAAATCTTGTGATCTTATGATCTAACTTTGGTTTCAATTCAATACCCTTAGATGTGAATATTCTTTCCTTACTCACCCAGATCTCTTTATGAGGCTGCTACATTGCTCAAGACTTCAAGATGGTTTGTTCCCAGTCTCATCATGACTTTACGTCAAAGTTTCCTTGTAGATTTTCATAGTAGCTTTAGGTGATTCAGTTTAAAGATCTCTTGTCTCAACTGTTTTCTTTCCCAGTCTGTCAGTCTTCACAAGATTTAGCTCCTTCAGAATGACATCTCTTCCATTACNTTCTTTCCCAGTCTGTCAGTCTTCACAAGATTTAGCTCCTTCAGAATGACATCTCTTCCATAACACAGTAGAGAAAAGGGAAAGAGAAAGCTATGTAGCCTACTTCTCTGGGGTGAACATAAATGCCCCTAATGTTTTCCTATTAGAATAAACTTAATTTCCCATGCTGCTCTTAAAATGAAGAGAATTTTAGGGCTACAGATTCATAGAATATTAGAGCACGGAGGTACCTTAGAGTTCAAGAGTTCCTTGGCTAGATTAAACAACACATGCTACAGGAATCCAGAATAGGGAAAGTTCAGTGTAGATTGCCTCGATCAGAGAGAATGGGGACTTTGGCTGGCCTTGATATGTGGGTAGCATTTAGTTACCAGAAGAAGGGGATAACAGTTTGGACAGAGGGAAATAGGGTACACTGAATTTTGTAGGTGGGAAAACACAAAGTAGTGAGGAAGGGGAAATGAGAACAGCCTAGCTGGAATGTGGGCTACACATTAGAGGAAGTGTGAGGAATATAACAAAAAAGATACAGTGTGTATGGGGGTGTCTGTTGATAAGAGTCTCAATTTCTAGGCAAAAAAATCTAGACTTTCTCTAAAATAGAAATGGGAAATTTCTGTGATCTCTTCATAGCCTCAGTATGAGACACTTCTGTTCCATTGTAATGGGAAGACCACTGAATTTGGATCTAAAAAACCTGGTTTTCATACCAGCTCTAACTACCTACATGCCAAACTCTTTTCTCTTGGCCTTCAGTTTCTTTAAAATGAAAGTTTAGGACTAGATGACATTTAAAGTTCTTTCCAGCTCTCAGTTCTAGGATTTTCTGTCAAGGACCACAATTTAGTTTTTACCAAATAGTAACTGAGCCACCACCTCAATCTTGATTCTTCTATTCTTTGCTGTAAG
>NW_020954669.1:18706-19159 GCF_900497805.2 Vombatus ursinus | reverse complement strand
TGTGTGTGTGTGTGTGTATGTATGTATGTGTGTGTGTGTTTGAAGGTGATGCTCTGGCTGTTGTTTCCCTAGGCCTTACCTGGATGGTTTGTAAAGACCTCAGGCACTGTCACTTAAAGCCCTGGCTCTGTTACTCCTCCTTCTTTCCTCTAGGTAATGGGAAATTCAAAGTCAGCCAAAGGTTGAGAGCCCAGAGAAATTCTCACTGGAGTAGATGAGATAGAAACAGGGACTGTTGGTCCTTGGACAAGATAGGGTGGACCATGTTGTTCTGTCCCAGTGGGATTCTATGTTGGACTTGTGGTGGGAATATTTACCAATTTCATAAACCTCTGAGATTTTATTCCCATAGCACTTCATTAATGATAGACGTGGAACAATATCCCTGTTCTATTCATCTTTCTTATGGTTTTCATGTTAATATAGTGAAGTAACTAGAATTCTAGGTCTGAC
>NW_020954669.1:18316-18587 GCF_900497805.2 Vombatus ursinus | reverse complement strand
TCTTTATAAGATGTATAAATTCTGTCAAAAAGATTCTTGACAAGTGGTCAGTCTCTTTCTGGATGTCGTCAGTGGCAGGGAACTCAGTGTTTCACAAAGCAATACATTCCATTTTCAAATAGCTCAAATTGTTGGAAACTTCTTCCTTAAATTGATGACAAATTTAATTTTCTCTGAACTCCATTTTAATCACACAGAATAAGTCAAAATTTTACTCTATATAACAGACTTTCAGATATTTGAAGACATTTATTATGTTTCAACAAAGTCA
>NW_020954669.1:12952-18247 GCF_900497805.2 Vombatus ursinus | reverse complement strand
ATAGCTTGACCAGTGCAGAGTAGGCATCTGAAACTCATCATGTTTAAAACAGAACTCAATATCCTTCCAGCCAAAACTTTCATCTTTTGAACTTCTTTTTGCAGGCACCACCATCTTTCTAGTCACCCAGGCCTTCACACTCTGTATCATCCTCATGTATCACTCCCCTTCATCCTACCATGTGAAGAGAAGAAGACAGGAGTATCACATGACAGAATCAGAATGCAAATGACTTTGGTGTCATGTTATCTCTGGGGCACAGCTGACACATGCTAGTAGTTAGGAAAAACACTTGGGCCAAGATAATTGTTGGCTGAGGTAAGAAAAAGCAAGACTGGAGACAAGAGGAGAGTAGATAGAATCCATTTTGAGCTCCCCCCTCCAAGTGGCTATGTGCTGCCAGGGTGCAAGAGGCTTAGCTGAGCAGAAGTAGTATCAATCAAGGACTCTCAAGTGGAAATCTCAAGTTGCTGAAGTCTAGGGAGCCTCAAATCAGGAACCATAAGAGAATTGACACTTTATCCAACCTCAAGCTATTTCTCAAAAGGTTAGGATTCTATTCTGAAGATGTTAATGCCCTATGCCAACATGGCACTGGTGTCTCATGTGTTGTTCCCTGCTTTTTCTAGTTAAGTCAGCCACCTCTACAAAATTAAAAATACAAACATCATCACTCCCCACAGAATGACTCCCTGAGCTTCAGACTATTACTTGGATAAGTAGTGTTGGAGCAATTATGAAGCACACAAATTGTACACTATCTTTCATATCCTCTTTTTAAACCTTTAGCCTTGTAAATCCCCTAGGTGCTAGAGGTAGCCCCAATAATTCTATGGGTAAAAGATACATGTTTTCTTTCTACTGATTTTTTTTTACTATTTTGATTCTGATGCACATATTCTTTCTACTGATTCACCATTAGCAGGATTTGGAGGAAATTTGGATAATTTAGTTTGGCGTCAAGGTGCAGCTGTTATAACAAATATGGTGGGTTGGATATGGAGTGAGGAAGATAATTCTGATCATCAGGTTACTAGAGTTATCAACTAAGTGATGGTAAGTCTGATGGCTACCCTATTGGATTCTGGGTCTCAATACATATTTCACATGATGACATACTGACCAAAATCATGTTGAAACTACACCTTCATAAAGTATTGTTGGATATATGGTCCAATGCAGACTCACATGTTGCCCCAAGGGACTGTCATCACAGATTCAGGGCATTGACCATTGAGCATCACCAGGAAGGATGGACAAATATGAGCTCAAGACCATGTGAGACTGATTCTCTTTTGTATGCTGATGCCATCCTGCTTGAAAAGTCAACAACTGGGCCTGAGGATGTATATCATTTTCCATTTTGATTTAGTGAATCCAAACATGTCTAACAATAGAGGCTAAGGTGAGCTAGTTCCTCAGGTTGTTAAAACCCTCTGCCTTCTATATCCACTGAAAAGCCTGGGGTGTTTTTTATGTTTATTTTTTTGCTTTTCGGTGAGGCAGTCAGGGTCACACAGCTAGTAAGTGTAAAGTGTCTGAGGCCAGATTTGAACTCAGGTCCTCCTGACTCCAAGGCCTGGAGCTCTATCCACTGTGCCACCTAGCTGCCCCTCTGGAGTGTTTTTTTTTTTAAAACAGATTGCTAAATGGTACTGTCAGAGTAGAGAACCCAGGAAGAAAGTGACTATAATATTCCACAAAGCAGAGGGACCATTATAGGTCCTTTGTGGAGTTGGGGGTCCACTTTGTGTGGTATGACCTCTATCTTACATGGATTTGGGACAACTTACTATATGCTCCATGAATTACATTTCCTTATTATTTTCTTCAGTTTTTACAAACCCAAATTAACAATCTCGTGCTGGGTGCCACCTACCCATTTCTGGCCAGACCAGATGAGTTATTGTAGTGGGTGTGGGATGATGCTAGAAGAGCTGAGGTTAGTAAGACCACCATTACCAATCATAGAGGGGTTCTTTAGGTTTAGGGAGCCAACACATAGGGATCAGCAAGGAGTCAACACTACCTGAACTTCAAGCTGCTTCCCAGAAGCTTCAGTCTTTATTTCAAAGTTTTGCCTGCTCTCTGTCCCTCCTGGTCTTGAAGCTTTGAGTTGGAGGATAGAATCATTGCCTCCAGCTTATTTATATTCCACTGCTGAGCCACACATTTGTGTACTGGACATACTAGAG
The DNA here is from genome assembly GCF_900497805.2 of Vombatus ursinus. Classification (NCBI taxonomy): domain Eukaryota; kingdom Metazoa; phylum Chordata; class Mammalia; order Diprotodontia; family Vombatidae; genus Vombatus; species Vombatus ursinus. The sequence continues at coordinate 16,052 of NW_020954669.1, read as the reverse complement.
AAATGAGTTCCATCTGGTAAAAGGAAACTGAATAGAGACAAATATAAAGCCTTATCCTTAATAAAACATCGAATACAAGAAGGGAGGACGAGCATGGATGGAAAATAGTGCTGGAGGTTCTGGTGGATGTCAGGCTCAATATGATGTGATAATGTGATCTTAATGTTGTCTTGAGAGAGGAACAGTGTCTATATCAAGATTTGTGACTGTCCAGATGTGCTTGTCCCTTGTCAGAACACATTGGAAGTATTGTGTTTAATTCAAAGTGCCACATCTTTTTTTCTTATTTATTTAGTATTTTATTTTCCCCCAGTTATATGTAAAAACAATTGTTAATGTTCATTTTTAAAAATTTAAGTTCCAAATTCTCTCCCTTCTCCCCACCCCTTGAGAAGGCAAGCAATTCAATATAGGTTATACATGTGTAGTCATGCAAAACATATCCATAATAGTCATGTTGTGAAAAAAAATAGACAAAAACATGAAGAAAAATAACAAAATAAAAAAGTATGCATCAATCTGTATTTAGATACCATCAGTTCTTTGAGGATGGATAGCATTTTCCATCATAAATCCTTCAGAGTTGTCTTGAATCATTGTATTTCTGAAATTAGGTAAGTCATTCACAGCCAATCATATTATAATATTGATGTTACTTTGTACAAGTACATTTCACTTTCATCAGCCCATGCGAGTCTTCCAGGTTTTTCTGAGACATCCTGCTCATCATTTCTTATAGTACAACAGTATTCCATCATAATCATATACCACAACTTATTCAGCCATTCCCTATTTGATGGGCATACCCTTAATTTCTAATTCTTTGCCCCCAGAAAATTACTGCTATAAATGTTTTTGTACATATAGGTCTTTTTCCTTTTTTTTTAATCCATTTTGGGATATAGACCTAGAAGTGGTATTGCCAGGTCAAAGCATATACATAGTTTTGTAGCAGGGCTTATTAAACTTTTTCCACACTTGACCACTTTTTGCCCAAGAAATTTTTATGTGACCCTGGGGATACAAGTATATAAAATAGGCATACAAATCAAACATTTCCTGATAATAAATCATAAAGAAATTTATTTTAAAACAATTCTTTGGTATACATATAATTTTATCATTTATTAAAGACATGCAAATTTGCATACTAATGAGATGGATGTGGTTGTTTATTTTTACATAAAGAATTAAATCTTGGCAGAATATTTGATACTGCAGAATGTAGAGCATCTTCAACATTTTTCAGAGTTGATCAATGTTTTGATTTTATAATCGTCAATGCTAAGAACTCCACTTCACATAAATACATAGTACAAAATGGCAGAAGTATGTTTAGGGCCATTTCAGAAATTGTTGGAAATTCTGTCCTAATCCCAAGTCAAAATTCATTTAAAGATTTCCNACAAAATGGCAGAAGTATGTTTAGGGCCATTTCAGAAATTGTTGGAAATTCCGTCCTAATCCCAAGTCAAAATTCATTTAAAGATTTTGTATGTACACTAAAAACACTGCAATTCATAACATATAATAGTCTCGAATATGAGCCAAGGTGTTTCTGGCAGCATTCATTGGTGCTTTATGGCATGATGTCATGAGCAGTGCAGTGTGCATGTTGTTTGTTTGGAACCAAGGCTGCAGTGAAGTTGTGCAATGTAACACGGGCAAGCACTGCCAGAAACACCTTAGATTCATCATGCATTTGATTTTGAATTAATTTTTGGTTATTGCACATTCAGAAAGCTTTTACTGTGACCAAGCTTTTTTTTGACCCCCACATTGTTATGTGACCACATATGGGGTTGTGACCCACAGTTTAAGAAGTGCTGCTCTACAGAATAGTTGAATCAATTCACTACTCCACCAACAGTACATTAATATCTCATTTTTTCCACATCCTCTCCGACTATTAGCCAATCTAGTATGTATGAGATAGTAGCTCAGAATTGTTTTCATTTGCATTTCTCCAATCAATAGTGAGTTAGAGTATTTTTTTATATGGCTATAAATAGTTTTGATTACTTCATCTGAAAACTTATCATATTTTTAAATCATTTATCAATTGGGAAATGGCTCTTATTTTTATAAATTTGACTCAGTTCTCTATATGTTTAAGAAATGAGGCCTTTATCAGGGAAACTTGCTTCAAAATTTTTCTCAGTTATTATTGCTAACTGTATTTCCCTCAATCCTATTCCCCCACCCTGTTTATTCTATTCTCTCTCTCATTTCCACACTGTCCCTCCTCAAAAGTGTTTTGCTTCTGACAACTCTCTCTCCCAGTCTGCCCTCCCTTCTATCACCTCCCATCCCCTTCCCCTCCTACTTTCCTGTAGGGTAAGATAGATTTCAATACCCCACTGAGTATGTATGTTATTTCCTCTTTGAGCCAATTCTGAGAGAAAGGTTCACGCATCCCCTGTCATGTCCCCCATCTTCTCATTCTACTGTAAAAGTTTTTTTTTACCTCTTTTATACTATTACATTTTTATACTACCTCTTCTTTTCTATTTCTCCCAGTACATTGCTCACTCACCCCTTAATTTTATTTCTTAGATATTATCCCTTCATATTCAACTCACATCTGTGCTCTCTGTCTATATATACTCCTTCTAACTACCCCAATGAGAAACATCTTATTAGTTACAAATATCATCTTTCCATGTGGAAATATAAACAGTTTAACCCTATTAAGTCCCTTATGATTTCCTTTTTCTGTTTTTTATGCTTCTCTTGAGTCTTACATTTGAAAGTCAAATTTTCTATTCAGTTCTGGTCTTTTCATCAAGAATGCTTGAAAGTCATCTATCTCATTCAATGTCCATTTTCCCCCCTGAAGGATTATACTCAGTTTTCCTGGGTAGGCAATTCTTGGTTGTAATCTTAGCTCCTTTGTCCTCCAGAACATCATATTCCAAATTCTTCAGTCCTTTAGTGTAGAAACTGCTGAATCTTGTGTTATTCTGACTGTGGTTCCACAATACTTGAATTGTTTCTTTCTGGCTGCTTGGAAAATTTTCTTCTTGACCTGGGAACTCTGGAATTTGGCTTTAATATTCCTGGAAGTTTTCATTTTGGAATCTTTTTTAGGAGGTGATAA
>NW_020954669.1:10517-12838 GCF_900497805.2 Vombatus ursinus | reverse complement strand
CCCTCTGGTTCTAGAATATCAGGACAGTTTTTCTTGATAATTTCTTGTAGGATGATGTCTAGGTTCTTTTTTTGATCATAGTTTTCAGGTAGTCCAATAATTTTTAAATTATCTCTCCTGAATCTATTTTCCAGGTCAGTTGTTTTTCCAATGAGATATTTCACATTGTTTTCTATTTTTTCATCCTTTTGGTTTTGTTTTATTATTTCTTGATTTCTCATAAAATCATTAGCTTCCATTTGCTCCATTCTAATTTTAAAGGAGTTATGTTCTTCAGTGAGCTTTTGGACCCCCCTTTCCATTTGGCCAATTCTACTTTTTAAGGCATTCTTCTCCTTATTGGCTTTTTGGACTTCTTTTACCATTTGGCCTAGTCTGTTTTTCAAGGTGTTATTTTCTTCAGTGTCTTTTTTTTGTGTGTGTGTCTCCTTTACCAAGCTATTAACTCATTTTTCATGGTTTTCTTGCATCACTCTCATTTTTCTTCCCATTTTTTCCTCTACCTTTCTTATTTGATTTCCAAAATCCTTTCTGATCTCTTCCACGATCTGAGACTGATTCATATTTTTCTTGGAGGCTTTGGATGTAGGAGATTTGACTTTGTTGTCTTTTTCTGAATGTGTTTTGATCTTCTTTGTCACCATAGTAACTGTCTATAGCCAAGAGTTTTTTTTTTCTGTTGTTTGCTTATTTTCTCAGCCTATCACTTGATTTTTAACTATTTGTTAAAGTAGAGCTCTGTTTCTAGGGTGGAGGACATATTGTCCCAAGCTTTAGGGGTTTTGTGCTGCTGTTTTCAGAGATACTTCTAGGGACTTGTTAGTTTTCAGTTCTTCCAACGTGATATGATCCGAGGACAAGTGTTTACTATTCTCCTGGCCTGTGCCCTATTCTGTGAGTGACCACAAGCACCCTTTTCTGCCCTGGAACTGTGAAGAGGGTCCTCCCTCCACTATGGTCACAAGCTCTGCTATGCTAGTGTTCCTCCTCACCCTGGGACTGCCACTCAGGGCAGTGACCTGGATCTGAGTATGGGCAAAGCAACAGAGTATAGCCTCCGTGCTAGCAAAAAGAACCTTTTAATCATCTTGTGATCAGTTGTTTGATCCCTTTACTGTCTGTGGACTGAGAGTTCTAAAGGCAACTGCTGCTGCTTCTACTACCACTGCTGATTCAATAAGTCCCAAGACCTTCTCCTGGTTTACAGTGCTGGTGCAGCCTGCATGGCACTGCTCTCCACTCTCACTCAGGTGCAACAGGCCTTTTCTACTGACCTTGTAAGTTGTTTCTGGTGTCTGTGGGCTGAGAGGTCTGGAAGCCACCACTGTTGCCAGTGATTCAGTCATCCTGAGGCCTGCTCCAGGTTTGCTACAGTCTGGTCTACTCTGGTGTGGCCTGGACTGGACTGCAGTCCTCTCTCACCCTGGTGCAATAGAACTTTCCTGCAAACCTTCCAAGTTGTCTTCAGTGGGAAGTTTGTTTCACTCTATCTTGTTCTGGGTTCTGTTGCCCTGGAATTTGTTTAAAGTAATTTTTAAAGGTATTTGGAGTGGTTTGGGGGACAACTCAGGTGAGTCCTTGTCTTTACTTCATCATCTTGGCTCTACCTCCCAAAATGCCACATCTTAGGAAAGACATTTGCAAGCCACAGTTCATCCATAATAAAGAAATGAGGATGTCAAGAGGATGAGAAACCATGCTATATTGGTTTCATTTTAAAGAACTGACAATTTTTAACTGAGAATTTTTAAGAGGAGAGAAGGCCTTGTGTAGTATGATTGAGTCTTCATGTTTGTGAGGGTTGATGTGGGGCATAAGACTTATTCTGTGTTGTACAAGAGGCCACAATCAGGAGCAAGACTTAGATGTTGCAGAGAGAAAGATTGCATTGTGATGTAAGGGGAAGCTTCCTAGAAAATGGAGCTGTCCAAAAGTAGAATGAGCTGTCTCAAGAGGACTGAGTTCTCTATCACAAGAGGCCTGAAGGCAGAGACCTCTTGAATCAATCAATGAATAAGCATATATTGAGCACTACTGGGTATTGGACACTGTTACATAATAGGACTACAAAGATGAAATAAGTCTCTTCTTTGAAGGAGCTTACTTATATCAGGGAGACAATATGTGCAACATATATATATATATATATATTTAAGTAGATACAAAAACATGTATAATAAATAATACAAAGTAGTTTGAGGGGAGAGCACTAGAAGCTAAGGGATCAGAAAAGACCTTATGTAAGAGTGTTACTTGAGCTGAGCTTTGAAGGAAACCGTGGGTTCTAATAGGCAGAGGTCAGAGAGGAGCATATTGAAGGC
>NW_020954669.1:10376-10485 GCF_900497805.2 Vombatus ursinus | reverse complement strand
TTGGTGGAGAGACTGTACAAAGGAATGGAGGTGGGAGATGGAGTGTCTTTCACAAAGTGAGCCTGGCTAGATTGAAGTATAGTAAAATTAAACTGGAAAGGATAGAGTA
>NW_020954669.1:6385-10334 GCF_900497805.2 Vombatus ursinus | reverse complement strand
GAACTAGATTGTGAAGGTCTTTAAATGCTAGCATACATGATTCTCAGGGTAATAGGGAGCTGTGGCAGTTCATAGAATAGGGGAATGACGTGGTCAGAACTATATTCTAGTAATACTATTTTGGCATTTGTTTGTATAGGATGGGAGAAGCCTGAGGTAGGAAGTCCATTCAGAAGGCTATTGCAATAGTCCAAAAAAGAGATCATGAGGGCCTGAAGTAACATAGTTGCTGGCTTAGCTGAGAGAAGAGGTTGTTAGGAATATTTTACAGGAGATTGAACTTTAGGCATACATCAGACTCAGCACTTGGGGTGGTTGAACTTTTTTTTAAGCATGTTGATAACTATATTTTGACATAGTCTGTTTTCATCTTATGTATTTTGTATTTTGAATTTAAATACATCATTCTGAGAATGGGTCCCTAGGCTTCACCAGACTTCCAAAGGGGTTCTTGACACAAAAAAGGTTAAGATTCCCTGGCTGGGCAGTCTTTGAGGTCCATTCAACCTCTGAGGTTCTAAGTATCTTGAAGAATAGTTTATGCACTTACTATGACTATATTAATAGAAACATATTTATAAAAATACATAGGTGAATGGATAAATTAGAAATGGAAAGGAATGCAGAAGAAACTAGTAAGCTATTACATGCATGTTTTACATATTCATTTAAATTGTAAGTGGATTCAATTGGTGGTGGTGTGTAAAGTTAAGTGTGTCTCCTTCCATTCTTTCTTGCTCATCATCACCAATATGGTATTAAAGCTCCATGTGGAAATTGACTGAGTGGCCTCCATTTCATTTGGGCCACAAGCAGGCAAACTAGTGATGTTATTAATCAGAATAGGGCTTTGTTGATGCCCTGTGCGGTGGTGTGAGGACTTAAACTATGATAATTGAATGTATACAACTCATAGACTTTGTTTGCAAGTCCCATATGATGCTTATTAGAAGTATGTCCAGGCTGTTTTGGGGAAAGAAAATACCAGTTCAAAATAGACAGCTATAAGATGGACGAAGAAGATCAAAGCCAGGGAAGGGAAAACAAAGGTGACAGATTTTGCCATTATGGAGTAATGAAGGCCAAAAATAATGAGAAAGACAATTATCAAGCATGAAGTAAAGAAGCTCCTGAAGGCATATGACCTGATGGCATATCCTAATAATCACAATAGTTGGCTTTTATATGGGGCTTTAAGGTTTGCAAAGTGCTTTACTTATGTCAACTCATTTGGTTCTCACAAAACCCTGGGAGGTAGATGCTATTGTTATCCCTATTTTACAAATGAGGGAACTGAGGAAGACGTAAGGTAAGTGGCTTTCCCAGGGTTACACAGATGGTAAGTGTCTGAGACTGGATTTGAACTCATTTTCCTAGGTCCAGCACTCTATCCATTGCATGTGAATCCTACCTATCCTAAATGTATGTAGTCTTAATTTGAACATTTCATGTTCTCATGGAGCTCTATGATTTTTTTAAACTGATGTTAATTAGAAGTCTCCACTCCTGCTATTGGGAGGACTTTATCTCTGGCCATCCTGGGACACATTTGTATAGAAGGACTATTGGGCTTAGTTCCTAGTTACAATCACTGAGGAGAAACCAAACATTCTTCCTCTGACTTAACTTAATTGGATTTCAAAAATGTGCCCCTGGGTGACAATTTTCTGCTCAAACAGAGGAGCCTGTGGGTAGAGGGAGCAGAACTTCCATGGGGCCTCATTAGTCCTGTAGTGGAGGAAATTGTGCTCTGCTCTCACTCTCTGATGATGGCATAGCAATCACTAAGTCCCATCCTGAGACTTATGAAACTTCCCAATTCAATTCAGTAATCTTTTTAATTGCCCACTCTGTGAGAAAGCTCTTACCCAAAGCAGGGCACCCAAAGAGGAAGATACAATTTTAAATATAAATAAGGTCCACTGAGGTTTCTAAATATTCCTTTTACTATCTTGTATTTGTCTGGTCTTTGCTGTTCCTATGGCTACCCCTCTGGTCCAAAATCTCATGCCATCCCAAATAGACTCCTGCAATAGTTTCTCAGTTGGTTTCTATATCCCTCATCTCCTTTCCTTCTGATCTATCCCTCCAGTACCTACACTAGCTTGCCATTGTCTAGATTAAGTCCAATTGCACAGACTGGTAGTTAGATGCTCCTATAATCCAGCCCCACCCTACTTTTCCAATTTTACCTCCATTTAAGATTCAACTTTGAGTGAATGCTATGTGCTAAGCTCTATGATAGGTGCTAGGGTAAATAAAGATATGAATAGGACACAATCTCTCCCTGCCCCCCACCATGGCTTCCCCCTCGTAGCTAGTTGGAGAGACACAAATAATGAAAACATAAGGTACAATATGATAAATGAGAAAGAAATTCAAATAGCATTTTGAGGGTTCAGAAGAGTGAAGGATCACTTCTGGGTGGGAAGAATCAGGGAAATTTTCCTGCAGAAGAAGGAATTTGAGGTGGTTTTTGAAGGAGAGGTTGGATTCTTTCATGAGGAATATGGTGTTAGCTTAGGGAAATGTCATTTATGTATGAGCCTTTGACATATCTATACTCCTAGAACTAACTGCCAAATCATTATCTAAGGTTCATTAGGAGCAACTTCTGAGTCAAGATTTTGGGTTAGAGAGGATGAAAAAAATATAAGCAGCTAAAGGACTGTGTAAGGTAGGGTAATGGCATTTCAGTGGAGGAGCCATTTAGAAAGGCCAGGCCTGCGGATTTATCTGATATGGTGATCATAGGATAATTCTGGGATTCAAAAAGCCTGGATTCCACACGTAGATGGCTGAGTAGTTATGTGATATGGAACAAAAAATTTCCCATCTGTGGAGACGTTTCCCCACCGGTCATGTAAATAACAAAAGGTGCTCAGTCAATCACAGGAGGTTGTTGAGAGGGTCAAAGGAGATAATAGATTGAAGCTGGAGTTCTTAATCTGTTTTGTGATATGGACCCCTTTGGCAGTCTTGGGGAAGTCTATGGACCCTTCAGAATGTTTTTAAAGGCATAAAATAAAATACACAGGATTACAAGGGAAATCAAAGGTTAGGGAAAATAAAGATTGACTTTTTTCTCCATCCAAATTCACAGATCCTGTAGAGATCTGGAATGTCTCAAGTGCCATGTAAATATCAAATGGTGTGATATTTCTTAGGAACCCTGGGGCTAACACCACCCCCAAATGGCTTCACAATATGGCTGGGGAGTGTATCCCTACCAAGGCTTAAACACCTAGGAGATGTGACTTTGACTTACCCAGGGGAAAGAAGTGACATGATTGGGGAATGTGATGTCACTGTCACTAATCAACCTAATATCCATCAATAGCTCCTCCCAGGGATGCCTTAGGGACCGAGGAAGTCTCTACAAACAGTCTATTTTGCCCAATTGTTTTGCCCAAACAAATCCCTAAATGGGATGAGTGAATCTGAGGACTAAAACTGCTGAGAAATGGGTCCCTGAATTTTCAGATGTCCTGGTATTTATGGAAAAAGGTTGTTTCAACCTGATTTCTGTTTTTACAATGTGTTTTCCCCTCTCTGTAGGCCCATTTGCTAGGTTGTTGGGTGATAGAAATGAGACACAGCTGGGTAGGGGATGAATTTCCTTTTCTTCTTTTTCTATCCCACATTCTTACAATGGGCTTAATCATAGCTTTCTACGCAAGACCAAGGAAGGCAGCAATGCAGACATTACTGCCGCATCACATCCAGAAATTAGAGGTAAGGATGGACCAACCCTTAGCTGTGGGAGTGTAGACATACTGCAGTAAAACTCACATCTCATTCTTCTATTCATCTTCCCATACATGAAAGTATGGATTAAAGAGTGTGTGTGAAAGTAAATAGTATTCNTGCAGTAAAACTCACATCTCATTCTTCTATTCATCTTCCCATACATGAAAGTATGGATTAAGTGTGAAAGTAAATAGTATTA
>NW_020954669.1:6208-6338 GCF_900497805.2 Vombatus ursinus | reverse complement strand
TCACAGACATGTTACTGAAGTGCATATTGTACCTTTCTTTTTGAATGGAATCCTATCTTCAATGCCTTGGGGAGGGGAAAAGTTTGGGCCCTGAGATAAAATCTTTTATAGAGCAAAGATGCTAAATATT
>NW_020954669.1:3481-6177 GCF_900497805.2 Vombatus ursinus | reverse complement strand
AATGTCCTAAATTATAGATTTTGTATGCATTCACTATATTCAGAGAATTTTAGGATTGGAAAGATTTCACCTCTTCTAATTTCCTATTTCATGTAGGATTCCACCCACTGCACTGCTTATAGATGGTTATGTAGTTTCTGTCTGAACATCTCCAGAGGTAGGGAGGTCCTTCACCCAAGAAGCGATCTATGAGACTATTAGGAAGTACGTCTTATGATTTAGCTGGAAAAAGTTCATCTTTAACTCCTACTTTTTGGAAGCCTCCTGCTCTTTTGAGACACATAGAATAAATCTGCTTCTACTTTCATAAGAGTCCTTCAAGAATTTAAAGAAATTGGACAATCCAACTAAATTTCTCTAAGAAAAATATGTGAATTCCTTTACCCTTCTTCATAGAACATAGTTCAAGATGCTTTATCCTACTGATTTTCTTGTTTGGAAACATGCTTCATTTTGTCAATTAAATGTACCCTTTAAAATGTGCTGCTTACAGCTGAACATACAATTCTAGGAGGGGTCTGATCAGGGCATGGGTCAGCTGGACTCTCACCTCCCTCATTCTGTACTATATTAGCTCAGCCTGAGAGCATGACATTGACTAAGGTAGAGCTGATTATCCACCAAAACCTTTGAGTCTTTTTCATATGATCTTGTTGTTAAGCCATGTCTCAATGATTTAATACATTTGCAATTGATTTTTTGAACCAAACAGGCAGACCTCATATTTGTTCCCATATATTTATGTCTTATGCTGCTTACATTAAGGTCATTATTCTCATTTCTCCCTCTCCTTCACCCAACAACCTTCAATTCTTCACCATGGTTGCCCAGTTCTTATTGTTAACAATAATCTGATAAGGTGATAATTTATATTTTCATTATGGAGGGATGAATGAGAGAATAGTGAATGAGCTGTGTTGCAATTTGTTGCCTTATCTTCCTAGAAACCAGGCCTCCATGGAGCATTTTCTGGCCATCTCCTTATCATGCTGCCTCTACTCTAGTCATCATCCTTATCCCTCACCCCCAGCTCCCCTTTGTGTGTTATCTTCTCATATTAGTATAAAAGGTCCTTGGGGTTAGGGATAGTCTTACTTGACTATATTTGCATCACTAGTACTAGTACTTAGTGCAGTGAGTGACACAGAGTAAATAATTCATACATTTTCTATCTATCTAAGTAATTTAATTCAACTTTTTTTTTCTTTTGCACGTAAAGATATTTTTGGATCCCGATTGTCTCATCTAACATATTAGCTATCTTTCTTCATTCCATTCCAGCTACAAATTTTATAACTATTTTTTTCATCCAAATAATTGAAAATCATGCTGAACAAGACAGGACAAGAGTACCCTTAAAGACCTTCCTCTGGGTTGAAATTGATCCTTTTTTTAAGTTATGTTGACATCTGACCACTTTTATGTAAGAATGGGATTGTGATGCAGAAAGGTGCATGGCCTGGGTGCCTTGCTGAGTTCCATTAATTCTTGATTCTGTATGAATGTTAATTCCATGGCTTTTTCAGAGGACCATAAGGTTAGTTAAGTAGGCTTTTCTGAGACAACAGTGTGTCTGTGTTCAGTGTCATAGAGTTCAGTTTGTAGAATGTAGTTAATGAGAAGTGATCCATAGGCATTAAATAATAATTTCTTGAGAGTGGCAGAGGTGCTACTCTCAGAGATTACAGAATCACAAAAATCTCAGAGTTGGAATGGACCTCATTGACCAGCCTGTATTTGATCTCTTCTGCAGATAATTGAAACTGCCCCACTGATTCTCCACATTCTCTTTCTCCAGGTAAGGATTCAGAACTCCTTTGGTTCCTATAGCCTCGAGCACAGACATAGTCCTCTCCTTATCTACTATGACCCTCCTTGTCATAAAATACTGAAGGCAGCATATTCTTAGCTAAATCTTAGCAATAAATTACTCTGACTGTATTACAACATTACAAAATTCCAGCTATATATAATTGCCAAGTACCCTTGAGTTTATTAAGAGGTGACAGCATATATTTTTTCTAATGTTAGATGTTATGCTAGTAAAAACTAGTCCCTGTTCATGGGAAGTTAATAGCAAGAGATATATAGTTGTGGTAGAGTAGTCCAACAAAGTTGGATAAGTCTTTTAGGAAGAGTGCTCTATTTGTCCTCTTGACTTGAGTTAGAAAAAGGACCAAGATTCAAGGATTTATAGAAAATTGGTATTCAGGAAACTGAAAAAAGCATGAGTCTTATTACTATGTAGCGCATCAAGAAGGCAAAAATGAAAACAACATACATGCTTACATTTTAGAACATCACAGAAAGAGATTCAGTCACATAGGGCCAGGGGTATTCATATGAGAGAGAAGTGTACAGTGGTAAAGTCTTGATGGGAGTGTACCCTCAGAATCACGTATGAGTGGAAAAGTCTTATACCTTAAATGTCGGCTTAGTTGAATCAGGCAATGGCACCAGATGTGGAAAGGGCATTTTAAATCTGATTCAGAAGTGGAGGGGAAATTCTCCAGCATCACTTCTCATTACCAAACTCAGGTAGAGTACAAGTTGGCAATCAGGAAATTTCAGGAATGGATGTTGGTGCATTTGTCTAATTAGGAACCGAGGTTGTTTACATGTTGGACAGATGATTGGAATAAGTCAAGGCAGCAGAAAAGTACAGGCTGAATGTTACTGCTTACATGTTTATGGTT
>NW_020954669.1:2841-3425 GCF_900497805.2 Vombatus ursinus | reverse complement strand
CATTCCAAGGAGACAGTATCTATGTGAGAGTGAGTGCATGTGGTCTGGTGCTCTCCTCTTCACTCCAAAATAACACCACCATGGTAATAGTTGTTTCTGAACTTCTACAGTCTTCACAAAGGAAACAATAATCATAACAATAGCTAGCATTTATACAGCACCTTAAGGTTTACAAAGAACTTTACAAATATCATTTTATTTTGTCTTCACAACCATGGAAGTTAAGTGCTGTTATCTCCATTTTACAGATAGCAGATGGGGTTAAGTTACTTGCACAGGGTCACATAGCTAGTAAGTGTCTGAAGCAGGATTTGAACTTAGGTTTTCCTGACTCCAGCTCTAGTATTCTATACACTGAACCTCTATCCAGTTAGAGGAAAGGGTGGTATACAGGGAAGAGGTATGTAAGGGGATCATGAACTTGGGACAGGAGTGGAGTTAGCATTATTGTGCCTGATCCATGAGAGTGGCTAGAAAACTTGCCTTGGAATAAGAAAATATAAGGTATGATTTTCTGTTTTATTTATAAAACACCTGAACACTGTGTTAGTCACTCAAATGGATGGAGATTATAAAAGCTATCT
>NW_020954669.1:0-2762 GCF_900497805.2 Vombatus ursinus | reverse complement strand
TATGATAACTGTATGAGAGGCTTAAAGTAAGTGATATGTATGGTTCCAGAGGGAAAAGATTATAACCCATTACTGGTGGGGAGGGGGAAGAGGAGAGGGTTAAGGAAGGTTTCATGATAGAAGATTCGAGCTTTTCCCTAAGTGATGATTAAGAGTTCAAACACTAGAGATAGGTGAGTGGAAGAGAACACAGCATGAGCAGGTTAGTGTAGAATATGGAAGAGAGATGGAAATCATTCTACTTTGCCTAAAGCAGAGGGGATGTAGAGGGATTTAGCATGTGATAAAGAAACAAATCAATTAATCAAGCATTTATTAAGTGCACATCATGTGCCCTTAGGAACTAGGAATACAAGGACAGAAGGAAATAGCCCCTACTTTTAAGGAACTTACTATTGAGTAAGAGTAGATAATTATTTGACTCTATTTACTTGTTGCCTCTTACTCCTTGCGATCTGTCTTCTGTTCCACCACTCAACTGAAACTATTCTCTCTGAAGTTACCAACAAATAATATCAAAAAGCCCCAATAAAAACAACTTGCATTTATATAATGATTTAGGGTTTGCAAAACATGTTAAAATATAATCTCATTTTGCCTTCACAACAACGTGGAAGGCAGGTGCTATTATTATTCTCATTTTGCAGATGAGGAAACTCAGGCAGACAGAATTTAAATGCCCAAAGTCACATAGCTAGTAAATAACTAAGGTTGGATTTAAATTCTCTTCTTCCTGACTGTAGGCATTCTATCCATAGTGCCTCCAATTACCTGATCACCTCTTAAGTTTTAAATCCCATAGCCTTTATTTGGTCTTCATCATCCTTCTTGACTTTTCTGTAGATTTTGACACAATATTATCCTGAATATTATCTTTCCCCTGGGTGTTTATGATTCTGTTCTTGGCTTTAGAAATCACCTCCCCCAGAGGACTCCTATAGGATGCTTTCAGTTCTCTTTCTCATGGTTTTCAAGAGACTTTTGGCAACTTGGTCTGTGGTGGTTGAAACCCCAAACCCCCAGGGTAATAGGGACAGAAAATCCCAGGCTCACAAGGACAGCATAATTATAGGAGGCCAGAGACAAGGGTTGCTGCACAATTTATTCGATTGTATGTCAAACTGTTTCTTGATTGCTTCCTTGCTCAAAGTGGTCTAACTTGTGCCTAGTTTGTAAATTGAGCTCAGTGGGATACTGAAGTGGGGCATATGGGATCTTCAAATCCTGATCAATCCATTTTTCTCTTTCTCTCCGTTTATGTGGGACAGTTAGGTGGCACAGTGGGGAGAGCACCAGGTCTGGAGTCAGGNTACTGAAGTGGGGCATATGGGATCTTCAAATCCTGATCAATCCATTTTTCTCTTTCTCTCCATTTATGTGGGACAGTTAGGTGGCACAGTGGGGAGAGCACCAGGTCTGGAGTCAGCAAAACTCCTCTTCTTGAGTTAAAATGTGATCTCAGACACTTATCAGCTATGTGATCCTGGGTGGGTTACTTAACCCTGTTTGCCTCAGCTTACTCATCTATAAAATGAGTTGGAGAAGGAAATGGCTAACCAGCCCAGTATCTTTGTCAAGAAAACCCTGAAAGGAGTCATGGAGAGTCAGAAATGACTGAAAAACAATGAAACAAAATCAATTTACATGGCTCCCATCCTAGCTCAGGACCTTATCAACTCTCTCCTGTACTATTGCAAAATCCTCTTTATTAGTCTCACCACCTCCAGGCTATTCCATGTCTAATTTGTCCAATATTTCAGGCAGCCATGGTTCACTTAACTTACTTATCTCTTGCTTTTTTGCCCAGCACCTTGATGCCTGGACTAGAGACCATGTCTTGGATGTTTTAAACCCTTTTGTCTCTGAAATTTCTGCCCTCAGGTCCCACTGTCCTGACTAGTGAATGTCCAACCTGGACCTGATTTCAGGCAGATGCAAGGACTGCTTCACTTAACTTCTGATTTCAAAATGTTTTCACTGATTGACACTCTCCAATCCTACCATCCCCCTCTCCAATTCTAGAACCATAATCAAATTTACTCTTACATTCCAGAAAAGGTGTATTATCAACCTACTCTATTATTCCCCCTTTCACCATCAGTCTGGTAAGTAACTTGTCCTAGACCAAAATGTCCTTTTCTGGCTACTAGTTCTCTATGTCTGTTTTTCCCCATTAGAATTTATACTTCATGAAGAAAGGGTCTGTTTTTTCTTCTGTATTTTTATCCCCATTGTTTGGTTACAATGCTTGGCACAAAGCCTTAATAACGGCTTTTCCATACATTCATTTATTCTCCATACAGCCACCCTCTTTTCCAAAGCACAACTCTATCCATGTAACTTCCCTACTCAAGAGTCTTCAGGGGATATCTATTGCCTCTAGGGAAAAACTATAACCTAACTTGCTTGGAATTTAAAACCCTTCCAATTTGCCTATAGCCTATCCTTCAAAGTTGAACTCTAAGTTATTTCCCTCATATACCCTAAAATTCTATTTTTTCCCCATACATGTTATTCCATCTCCTACTTCTATAATTTGATACAGGTTGCCTTCAATGATTGGAATATTCCTTTTCTCAACTTTCATCTCTTGGAAACTTTGACTCCCTTTTAAGAAAAATTCAGGTACCACCTCCTTTCTGAAGTTTTTCTGATTTCTCTCCCCAACCCCAGTTGTTCGTGTTATCCTCCTTCTGAAATTTTCTATTTTATGTGCTATGTATTTACTTATCTGTGTACATATTGTAACTCTCCAAAGAATA
>NW_020954668.1:981824-1236620 GCF_900497805.2 Vombatus ursinus | reverse complement strand
CACCCCTCCCCCCACCCCAAGATGGCATGCATTCTGAATACCCCTTCCTCTAGTTTGCCTTCCCTTCTATCTCTCCTCCCCTTCTCTTATCCCCTTCCCCTTCTGTTTTCCTGTAGGGCAGGATAGATTTCTGTACCCCATTTCCTGTATTCCTTATTTCCCAGTTGCACGTGAAAACTTTTTTTTAAACATGTGTTTTTAAAACTTTGGGTTCCAAATTTTCTCCCTTCCTCCCTCCCCACCCACCCTCATTGAAAAGGCAAGCAACTCAATATAGGTTATACATGTGCAGTTACACAAAACACTTCCATAGTAGACATGCTGTGAAAAACTAACTCCATTTCCCTTAATCCTATCTTGCCCTCCCCCATTTATTCTATTCTTTCTTTTGACCCTGTCCCTCCTCAGAACTATTTGGTTCTAATTACCCCCTTTCACATTCTGCCCTCTTCTCTATCATCCCCGTACTGTCTTACCCCCTTTCCCCCTGTTTTCCTATCGGGTAAGACAGATTTCCACACCCAATTGAGTGTGTATGTTATTCCCTCCTTAAGTCAAATCCTATGAGAATAAGATTCACTCATTCCCTCTCACCTTTCCATGTTTCCCCTCCATTGTGAGAGCCTTTTCTGTTTTTTTTTTTGTGAGATAATTTACCCCATTCTACCTCTTCCTTTCTCCTTGTCCTAGTGTAATACTCTCTCACCCCTTAGTTTTATTCTCCAGATAAGACCCCTTCATCTTCAACTCACCCTGTGCCCTCTATCTATCTATCTATACATACATATATATAATTTTTCCCTCCAACTACCCTAATACTGACATCATCTTTCCATGCAGGAATGTAAACAGTTCAACCTTAATAAGTCTCTTAGGACTTTTCTTTCCCATTTACCTCTTCATGTTCCACTTGAGTCTTATATTTGATAGTCAAATTTTCTATTCAGCTCTGGTCTTTCATCAAGAAAGCTTGAAAGTCCTCTATTTCACTGAATGACCATTTTTCCCCTGAAGGATTATACTCAGTTTTTCTGGGTAGGTGATTCTTGGTTGTAATCCTAGCTCCTTAGCCCTCGGAATATTATATTCCATGCTCTGTGGTTCCTTAAAGTAGAAGCTGCTAAATCTTGTGTTATCCTAATTGTGTTTCCACAATATTTGAATTGTTTCTTTCTGGCTGCCTGCAATATTTTCTCCTTGACCTGGGAACTCTGGAATTTGGCCAAGACATCAGAGTGAAAGCAGTGACTTGCTTGAACTCTACCCTAAACCCCTCCAAACACCTGTAAAAAAAAATGACTCTAAACAAATTCTAAAGTAGCAGAACCCACAAAAACACAGAGTGAAACAAATTTCTAGCCCAAGACAACTTGGATGGTTGCCTTGATGGAAAGGTATATCGTGCTTGGCGGGGAGAGGAGCGCAGTTTGGCGTGGGCGCACAGGCCACAGCGAACCTGGAGCAGGCTTCAGAGGACTGAATCTCAGGCAGCTGTGCCAGATTCCAGACTTCTCAACCCACGAATGCCAAAGACAACTTAGAAGGTCAGTGGGAAACATAGATCTCTTGCTTTACCAGTGCTTAGATCTGGGTTACAGTTCTGAGGGGTGGTCCTGGGGTGAGAAGGGTTAGGGTTAGGGTTAGCTGGTGCAGTGGAGCTTGTTGTGGTGGTGGAGAGGAAACACCTCACCCCTTATCATACCACCTTAGAAGAACTGAAAATTTACAGGTTCCTAGAAGTACCTCTGAAAACAGCTGTACAAATCCCCGAAGCTTGTGACAGTACACTCTTCGCATTGGAAGCAGACTTTTACCTTAACAAAGAGTTTAAAACTCAAGTAATTGGCTGGGATCATGAGTAAGCAGCGCAAAAAGAGTCAGACTATATTATCTTACTTTGGTGACAAGGAAGATCAAAACATACAACCAGAAGAAGACAACAAAGCCAAAGTTCCTACATCCAAAGCCTCCAAGAAAAATATGAATCAGTCCCAGGCATTGGAAGAGCTGAAAAGGGATTTTGAGAAGCAAGTAAGAGAAGTAGAGGAAAAACTGAGAGTGATGCAAGAAAATCATGAAAAACAAGTCAACAGCTTGCTAAAGGAGACCCAAAAAAATACTGAAGAAAATAACACCTTAAAAGATAGCCTAACCCAAATGGCAAAAGAGGTCCAAAAAGCCAATGAGGAGAAGAATGCCCTAAAAAGCAAAATTGGCCAAATGGAAAAGGAAGTCCAAAAGATCACTGAACAAAATACTTCCTTAAAAATTAGAATAGAGCAATTGGAAGCTAGTGACAATTTGAGAAATCAAGGCACTGTAAAACAAATCCAAAAGAATGAAAAATTAGAAAACAATGTGAAATATCTCATTGGAAAAACAACTGACTTGGAAAATAGATCCAGGAGAGAGAATTTAAAAATTATTGGACTATCTGAAAGCCATGATCAAAAAAAAGAGCCTAGACATCATCTTTAAAGAAATTATCCAGGAAAACTGCCCTGATATTTTAGAATCAGAGGGCAAAATAGAAATGGAAAGAATCCACTGATCACCTCCTGAAAGAGATCCCCAAAGAAAAACTCCTAGGATCATTGTAGCCAAATTCCAGATTTCCCAGGTCAAGCAGTCAGAAGGAAACAATTCAAGTATTGTAGAAACATAATCAGGATAACACAAGATTTAGCTGCTTCTACATTAAGGGACCACAGGGCATGGAATATAATATTCCAGAGACCAAAGGAGGCAGGATTACAGCCAAGAATCACCTACCCAGCAAAACTGAGTATAATCCTTCAGGGGAAAAAATGGTCATTCAGTGAAATAGAGTACTTTCAAGCATTCCTGTGGAAAAGACCAGAGTTGAATAGAAAATTTGACTTTCAAATACAAGATTCAAGAGAAACATGAAGAGGTAAACAGGAAAGAGAAATCATAAGGGATTTATTAAGGTTGAATTGTTTATATTCCTGCAGGGAAGGATGATATTTGTAACTGCCCCCCAAAAAGCATTGTTATTTGACTTTAGAACTATACATATCCTTTGACTATGTATCCCTTGGGGAATGGCTCTTAGTCTTTTATATTTATGTTAAATCTTATATGGGTCTTGGTATTAGACTCATATCAGATATATTGGATGCAAAAATTCCCTCCCCCCCATAAATAAGATCATAATCCTAATAGGGTTAATTTAATTCTTGCAAAAAATTTTCATTCTCATATAGTTGAGAGATTATCTCTTTTATCTTTTATGATCACTTGTATTTCTTTTTTGGTTAAGAATGCTTCCTCTAACTAGCTTTTAAATTTTGTGATCTCATTCTGTTTTAATGTTTTGTTTTGTTTTTGTAGGACTTTCATGTTCAGAACAAGTATCCATTTGTAGCTTATTGTGTCATAAATGGTTTAAGGTGATAAAGTAAACCTGATTTCTGTCAAATTGCTTCCAAGTTACCCAGGTGTTCTTGTCAAATAGGAAGTTCTTTCCCCAAGCTATTCATGTTCTTGGGTTTATCAAACACAATTAGTAAGAAGGATACTCTTGATATATCCATAGGTCAATCTCATGGAGATTTTATGGAGATGAAAAAGGCGTTTTGTTCAATACTTATTGATATCTTCTGAGTCCCTTTTTAGGCTGGCACTATAATTTGAGGGTTTTTTTCATCCTTTTGAAATCTTTCCTTTTGAGACATTGGAAATTGATCATTGAAAGTCTCCAAAATTGTCACTTCTGGCTCAAATTTCTTGTGCATAGATTTTGTTGGATTTAATTGTTTTAGTTTAGTATGTTGGATTTAGTTGTTTAGTAGTTTTGATTTGTTGGATTTAGTCAACTTATTCCACTTTATTTTCTTGAGTTCGGTTTCAGATGGCTCAGAAGATATTAGAACATATTTATTATTGGAACATGTTAGAAGGTGAATGTGGTGGTTCCATTGACAGCAACATGAAATTGCTATAGAAATACTAGTATTTCAAAATCTTGGAGCTGAAATACCTTGTTCTTAAAGTTTAAATGGATCAGAGGATAAGTTTGCTGGTATGGCATGTAAATGCCTAATGAGCCACTTATTATCAGGATTGGTGCTGTAGTATGGATCCAGTGATATGTTATGATTCTGGATAAGCACAGGCTCTCTTAACCCCCCACTCTCCCTTGCATCAGTTAGCCCAGATTTCTCTAGTAAAGGAAATTAGTTATTTAAAAGGAGAGTTAACTGGGAAAGAAGACATTGATGCCAGTAAGTCTAGTTAATAATATTAGAATTTTTAAGTAGCACAGAGTTTTAGATCTAGAAAAGACTTTTCTAGTGTAATTATCTTTTGTTATTATAAATAGATATATTTTTATCTACATATATATCTAGTATAATTATCTGTAGTAATCACTTTTCTGGTGAAAATTAGTGTATTTCTACAAATCAGTTCAATTGAACAGGCATTTACTTAGCATTTATTATGTGCAAGGCACTGGGGTTACAAAAACAACATAGATAAAAATAACAAATAGTTCTAATCCTCTAGGAGCTTTCATTTCAGGGAGATGAGGCAATTTGAATGTCAACATAAATAAATAGTAGATAATTTGAAGAGAAAGCACTGACAACTAATGGGATTAGGAAAAGCTTCCTATAGGAGGTAGCATCTGAGGTGAACTGAGCCTTGAAGGAATCCAGGGATCTTAAGAGGTGAAATTGAGGAAGAAGTTTCTTCTAGAGGGCCAAATCAAAATTGTAGGAGAGGAGGGAGAAATACAGCTTACCACCCTCACACCAAACAAACCTCCTTCAAATAGATCTAGAAAACATGTGGAACTGAATTCTGATTGGGAAATCAGAAGTGACAGTGGGGTGGAGCCAAAATGGTGGAGTGACTTGCTTGAGCTCTCCCCTAAATTCCTCCAAATACCTATAAAAATGGCTCTAAACAAATTCTAAAGCCGCAGAACCCACAAAAAGACAGAGTGAAACAAATTTCCAGCCAAAGACAGCCTGGATGGTTGCCTGGGAAGGTATATTGTGCCAGGTGGGGAGAGGAGTGCAGTTTGGCATGGGCGTGCAGGCCGCAGTGACCCTGGAGCAGGCCTCAGAGGTCTGAATCGCGGGCAACTGTGGCGATTTCCAGACTTCTCAACCCACGAATGCCAAAGACAACTTGGAAGGTCAGTGGGAAAAGTCTGTTAGGTGAGAGAGAAGCTAGGTCTGAGCCGCAAGTCCCGAGTGCGGGCCTTGGCTGCCTCCTGAGCTTCTGGCCCACAGACTGTGAGGGGGATTCGAGTGGCTGATCAGAGAGGGATTAAAGGGATCTCTTTGCCTGTACTGAGGCAGGATTCTCTTACTTTGCCCATGCTTGGATCTGGGTCACAGTTCTGGGTGGCGGTCCTCCAGTTTGTAGTAGTTTTGGAGAGGAAACCCTTCTCACAGTTCCAAGACAGAAAAGAGTACTCATAGACCAGAGCACAGGCCAGGAAAGGAGTAAACACCTCACCCTTAGTCATACCACCTTGGAAGAACTGACAATTTACAGTTCCCTGGAAGTATCTCTGAAAACAGCTGCACAAAACCCCGAAGCTTGGGACAGTACATTGTCCACACTGGAAACAGACTCCTACCTTAACAAAGAGTTATAATTCAAGTAATTGGCCGAGATCATGAGCAAGCAGTGCGAAAGGAGTCACGCTATATTATCTTACTTTGGTGACAAAGAAGATCAAAATGTAAAACCAGAAGAAGACAACAAAGCCAAAGTTCCTACATCCAAAGCCTCCAGGAAAAATGTGAATTGGTCCTAAGCCATGGAAGAGCTCAAAAAGGATTTTGAGAAGCAAGTAAGAGAAGTAGAGGAAAAACTGAGAGTCATGCTATAGGAGACCCAAAAAAATACTGAAGAAAATAACACCTTAAAAGATAGCCTAACCCAAATGGCAAAAGAGGTCCAAAAAGCCAATGAGAAGAATGCCCTACAAAGCAAAATTGGCCAAATGGAAAAGGAAGTCCAAAAACTTACTGAAGAAAATACTTTCTTAAAAACTAGAATGGAGAAATTGGAAGCTAGTGACAATTTGAGAAATCAAGGCACTATAATACTAATCAAAAGGAATGAAAAAATAGAAGAAAATGTGAAATATCTCATTGGAAAAACAACTGACCTGGAAAATAGATCTAGGAGAGAGAACTTAAAAATTATTGTACTGTCTGAAAGCCATGATCAAAAAAAGAGACTAGATATCATCTTTCAAGAAATTATCAAGGAAAACTGCCCTGATATTTTAGAATCAGAGGGCAAAATAGAAATGGAAAGAATCCACCGATCACCTCCTGAAAGAGATCCCCAAAGAAAAACTCCTAGGATTATTGTAGCCAAATTCCAGAATCCCCAGGTCAAGGAGAAAATATTACAAGCAGCCTGAAGGAAACAATTCAAGTATTGTAGAAACACAATCAGGATAACACAAGATTTAGCTGCTTCTACATTAAAGGTCCAGAGGGCATGGAGTATGATATTCCAGAGAGCAAAGGAGATAGGACTACAACCTAGAATCACCTACCCAGCAAAACTGAGTATAATCCTTCAGGGTAAAAAATGGTCATTCAATGAAATAGGGGACTTTCAAGCATTCCTGTGGAAAAGACCAGAGTTGAATAGAAAATTTGACCTTCAAATACAAGACCCAAGTGAAACATGGAAGAGGTAAACAGGAAAGAGAAATCATGAGAGACTTATTAAGGTTGAGCTGTTTATATTCCTGCAGGGAAAGATATTTGTAACTCATGAGTCCTTTGTCAGTATTACGGTATTGGGAGGGAAAAAAATTATATGTATGTATAGATAGATAGAGGGCACATGGTGAGTTGAAGATGAAGGGGTGATATCTGGAAAATAAAATTAAGGAGTGAGAGAGGATTATACTGGGAGAAGGAGAAAGGGAGAAGTAGAATGAGGTAAAATATCTCACATGAAACAGACAAGAAAAGGCTTTTGCAGTGGAGGGGAAGTGGGGGAAGGTGAGAGGGAATGAGTGAATCTTAATTCTCATAGGATTTGGATTAAGGAGAGAATAGTATACACAATGGGGTATGGAAATCTATCTTACCCTATAGGAAAATAAGGGGGGAAGGGGACAAGAGAGCAGGGGGTCGATAGAGGGGATAATCAAAAACAAACACTTCTGAGGAGGGATAGAGTCAAAAGAGAGAATAGAATAAAGGGAGGGTAGGATAGGATGAACAGTAGTACTATAGAACTGTTTTGCTGTATTGAGATGCTTGCCTTTTCAATGAGGGTGGGTGGGGAGGCAGGAAGGGAGAAAATTTGTAACCCAAAGTTTTAAAAACACGTTAAAAAAAAATTGGAAGGATCAAAAAAGAAAAAAAAGAAATGAGGAAATTGAGAGAGGTTAAGTGACTTGCCCAAGGTCATATAATCAGGAAGCTGCATTTGAATTCAAGTCCTCCATACACTGTACCCACTAGCTGCCATAGTATATTGCACAAGGAGCATTTGCATGTGTACTAATCATAACTGATGTCTGAGACTCCACTCTTTAACAAAGTTCTGGTGCCAAGAGTCTTGGAGTCTGAGCAACTTAATGTAAAATGCTGGAGTAGTTTATTTTTTTCATATGATTTCTGTGAAGCAGCGTACATTATGTAGTGCCTCTACATAGTAATAGGATCAAACTTTTAAATTTAGCTCCTGGATACTTAGTAGTAAAGAAGAGCTACTAAATTGTTTTAGTGATTTTTCAATTAATCATTTATTTCTCTACCCCACTCTGTCCCACAGTTAAGGAAAAGAAAAGCGAAACTCATAAGAAATATGCATAGTTAAGCAAAACAAATTCCCACATCGCCCATGTAAAAATCTGTCTCTTTTTGCAGCATTTTTTCAACTTTTTAGGATTAAATTTAATTATTATAAAGATAGTGTTCAGTTTCTTTCTGCCACCCCATTTATATTGTTGCTGTGTGTGTTGTTTTTCATAAAGGTCTTCAATCTTTCTTTGATTTCTTGGTATTTATAAGTTCTTATGTTGCAGTAGTACTCCATTACATTCATGTACCATGATATGTTTAGATGTTCCCCAAGTGAAGAGCATTTAGCTAATCAGGGATAACTTATTAAGCACCTACTATGCACCAGGCTCTGTACTGAATGCTGTTCTTTGCTGTCAAAAAAAGGGCTACTGTGAATATTTTGGTGTATGTGAGACCTAGGCTTTTTTTTCCTTCGTATATATGAGAACCATTTTTCTCTCTTTGGCTTTGTTGGGGTACTTGCCTAGCAATGAGCTCTATTGAGTTAAAGGTTGTGGACATTTTAGTCACTTTTTTTTTAATAAGGCAGTTGGGGTTAAGTGACTTGCCCAGGGTCACACAGCTAGTAGGTGTCAAGTGTTTGGTCTGAGGCTGTATTTGAACTCAGGTCCTCCTGACTTCAGGGCCAGTGCTCTATCCACTGTGCCACCTAGCTGCCCCTTAGTCACTTACTTTTATCATGGTTTTGAATTGATTCCAAATGGTTGGATCATAGCTCCAGCTACAGTATATTAGTGTATCTGTTTGACATTGACTATTTCAATCTTTTCTCATCATTGCTAATTTCCTAGGTGAGAGGTAAATTGTTTTGATTAATTTTAAAAACTTTTCTAGTGAGTTTTTGTAATTTTTTTGAAGAGTTCTTTTATATCTTCTGATTTTTTTATCTATTGGGAAATGGCTCTTGAGGCAACTGTTTTCACAAGATCTTGATTTTAAAGAATCATGTTCTACTACAAAATGTTCTATTAATAAATGTAGGAGGATGTTAAATAAATACCACTTTGCAA
The DNA here is from genome assembly GCF_900497805.2 of Vombatus ursinus. Taxonomy (NCBI): domain Eukaryota; kingdom Metazoa; phylum Chordata; class Mammalia; order Diprotodontia; family Vombatidae; genus Vombatus; species Vombatus ursinus. The sequence goes on along the minus strand of NW_020954668.1, from coordinate 1,227,787 downwards.
TTTCACTAAATGTGGAACAAATTGCTGAATAATTTTTTCAGCATTAATACTCCCAAGCCGTTGCAAGATAAGAAGAGGAGGAAAGAGAAAGATGGGTAATATTTCCCACTATGAGCTATTATCCTTCACTTTAGAATTTTATTTTCATGAAAGAAATTGTTTGCCAAATCCAAGTTCTAAAATAAATATAAGTATCAGAGGAAGCCATTTTTTCAAAGAAGTAAAACATTTTACAAATTAGATATCATTCCTGATATTGTGATCTAGGTTATATAGCATAGGATTGTAATATTTTGATTTGAAAGGGACCTTTATCAACTGATTCAGCCTTATAATTTAAAAAATAACTTCTATTAATGCCTTTTGTTCATAAATCAGTCATTTTTTCACTTAAACCATTATAACAGAGAAAAGAATTAAACTGAATTAAGCATATCAGTGGTCTGCTATAGAGTAACAATGATTGTCTTTAGTGTCCTTCTGTGGAAAGGGAGCTATGTCCACCCCTTCATTTCACAGATAAGAAGTGACACCTAGAGAGGTGTGACTCTTCATTGTGTGCAGCTTGGTTTTTTCTAAGTATGTAAAAAAATTCATTATGTTCCTATTTTTCTTTCTCCATCTGTTCTCTTCTGGACATTAAAAATATTTCCTTTTCTCTCCGACTCCTCCATTTTTGGCAAAAAAAAAAAATCAAAACAAAACCATCAGGCATTCCTGTACCAGTCTCTTGTTACTATATTGATCAAAGAGGGTGCCATTCCATCAAGTCTTTAGCCTGGTCTCCTGCCGGGGGAAGGACAGTTAACACTTTGTCTCCCTCTCCCTTGCCTAAACTGCCTAAAGCTCTGAAAGGACTCCACCCTGAAGCCAAAAACCCTGTGGACTTTGTCTATCCAAAATCTTCCCTTAATGATTAACAAACTCCACCCTGGTCATAGCTTCCTCATCCCAGAGATTCTGAAATCTGTAGTCATTATTCATTATTCAGACCCCATTCTCTATCCCCCACAATCTTGTTGTTTAGTCATTTCAGTTATGTGGTACTCTTCCTGAGCCTATTTTGGGTTTTCTTGACAAAGATAATGGAGTAGTTTGCTATTTCCTTCTTCATCTCATTTTACAGATGAGGAAATTAAGGCAAATAGGTGACTTGCCCAGGGTCACATAATTAGTAAGTGTCATCACAAAGCTAATGATGGGGTTGGGATCTGGGCCCCAGAAAGGAAAAATCCTGGACTTTCCCACATGCCCAAATCTCTGGCTTTCACCTGAGGCTATAACCCCATCAACTGGCCTTTCATTGTTTCTACACCCAATCTCCCCTCCCTTGTCTTACCTCCCTATGACCCCTGGCCATTTCCCACACTTAATCCTAGGTAAATTTCATTGTCCAGGTCCCAGGAGTTCTCTTCACTCCAGCTTACTGGCCACTCCCATCCAGATCTCCTTAGGCCCCTCCACCTGTCACATCAAACTACTTGGCCACTCCTAGATCCTTCCCACAGTCTTCTGTATATAAGGTCCATCTTGTCTCTATTAAGAGGCTGGGATTCTTATAATCTAGTCACTGCTCAGATTTTCACAATCTATCCAATAGCCCACAAATGCTCAGATTCCTTAAGAGTCCAGCTAATACAGCGAATCTTCAATAAACCTTGTTTTTGGCTGAAAGAAGGCTTGGGTCGAATTCTTTTGGGCAGGACTCGTGTGTCATGATTTTGGGATTCCAGGACCCCTAACCTCTAGACCTCATCACTAGTAAGTGTCTGAGGCTGGATTTGAACTCAGATGCTTATACCTCCAAGACCAGCACTCTCCTTTATTCCCATTCCCTTCAACTCGTCCACCTTTTCCCCGTTTTCTGTGGAATGCCTGCTCTGTATGCAACAAGCTTGTTTTCATCTTAAATGTTTTCCTTTCCTACTTCTTCCATCTTCTGACTCTCTGAGACACCTAGTTCCTTCCTGGTGACACAGCCTCTGGCCACTCTTTCAGGCTGCACTTTGATTCTTTCCTCTGTGACTCACTGGCCAAGAGAGAGTAGTTGGAATCACATTAGCAATCTGTTGCCACTTCTAGGCTCTCTCTACTAGCATCATCTTTTTGCCTTTCTTTGTATCTCTAGCATTTAGCACAATGCCTGGCACAAAGTAAGTGCTTAACAAATGTTTATTGATTGATTGACAACACTCAGTAACTTTTCCTCCTTTGAGGTTCTTTTTCAATTCTTATCTTCCATCCCGTCAACATTCTGGTAGTTGTTTTCCACCAACCTCTGGGATATTCCCATCTTTTCTCAATGTGCTCAGATCCTGGCTCTCAGTTATTGTTTCTTCCCTAACTCTTGCTCTTTCATACAAAGGAACTTCGTATATAATATACTTATATAGCATGTGTATAGACACTTCCTCAAACACTTTAACCTCACAATTTCCCTTGATCTACTCATCTACCCTACCTCAGCCACACACAAAGATGGTCATACCCTCATACCCAGGATATCCCACAAACGTACCAGTTCCATGTTCGTGAAGTCTGAAATTGTCTTATGCGATCCACCTTCTCTTCCTCTGCTTTTCTACCTCAAACTTTATTCTGTGTGCACACTGTGATCTTCAGTCCTGTGACCCCTCAGTTCTGTCCCATGTCTTTACTCCTGCACTAGCTACATCCTTTTCCTTTCTCTATTTTCCAACCTTGGTGAACCAATTCTACTCTATATTTTCCTCTTCTTTCGAGTTCCTTGCCTCCTTATCATGTCACTTACTTTGTCCTGCTATGCCTTGTCCTGGATTAATTACTCTATTCCCTGGTTTTATTCCTGTATATGTGCTGCTGAAATAAACTGGGAGGATTCTGGGAAGAATAGGAAATTCCAAGCTCTCCAGATTTCCCTCACAAATGAGATAAAATAGTGCCTCAGGACAAATGAGCAATTAAAAATAAACAAGAGTTGGGGCAGAACAGTTGTCCTCCTTGGACAATCAGAAAGATCTGAAGAAAAATCTCTGGATGAGGTTTGGTTCCTGTGAAGAATAAATACCTCCAGGCTAGTTCCTCTTAAACATCAAGCAGTGAGCCCTGGTGTTAGCTGTATTGGGAAGCAGCCTCAGCCCCAGCCACAGGAACTTTTACCTCCAGGACAGTGGGGGGAGGAGGGGAGAGGGAGTTGGCCTTCTGAGCTACAGAAGATCCAGGGAACCTCTGCTGACAGGGAACACCAGACCCAGCTGTGCTTTGGAAACTTGGCCCTGGGCAAGAAGAAACCAGCATACTCCTTGTGAGTGCAGAAGCAGTGGGATGGGGACTCCACTGGCTATAGACACTTACAGGAAAGTGGAGTCCTTGGTTTTGGTTCTGGGCCAAAGGGGAGAACTGAAGGGGAGAGGATTTGATTCCAGAGAGACTGTCCCCTTCTACCCCAGAACTACAGGTGATTAAAAAAAAATAATCTGCTACAAATAAAAAGAAAAAATGAGGAGGCAAAGGAGAAAGAATCCAACCATAGAGAATTACTATGGAAATAGAGAAGATCAGGGTTCCTTTTCAGAGTAGAATACTGAAGTAAAGAAACCCTCTTCTACCCCAAAGAGTAACATCAAGTGGTCACTTGCTGCAAAAGAACTCATAGAAGAGCTTAAAAAAGACTTTTAAAAATCAAATGAGAGAGATTGAGGAAAAACTAAAAAAAAAAAAATCCAAGAAAAACAAGAAGGTTATGAAAACAAAGTCAGTCAGTTGGAAAAGGAGATCTAGAATCTCAAGGAAGAAAACAACTCCTTGAAAATCAGAAGAGGGCAAGGGGAAGCCAGTGAAGTCATAAGAAACCAAGAAATAATAAAACAAAATATAAAAAATAGAAGAGAATGTAAAACATCTCATGTGAAAAACAGCTAATCTGGAGAGTAGGTCAAGAAAAGAAATCATAAGAATAATCATACTACCTAAAAGCTATGATCAAAAAAAGAATCTTGATACAATAATGCAAGAAATAATTAAAGAAAACTGTCCTGAAGAGTTAGAACAGGAAGGGAAAGTAAAAATAGAAAAAAATGTCGATCACCACCTGAAAGAAATCCTACGAGGAAACCCCCAGGAATATCATAGTCAAATTCTGAAATGCCCAGCTCAAAGGTAAAATATAAGCAACAACAACAAAAAAAACCTAAATATGGTGGTGCCACAATTAAAATTGCACAAGACCTAGCAGCAGCAACACCCAAAGACCATATGTCTTGGAACACTGTGTATCAAAGAGCAAAAGAACTGGAATTCTGGCTAGAAATATCATATCCAGCAAAGCTAAGCATAATCCTTAATGGGAAAAAAAAGACATTTAATTGTCAGACTTTCATGATTTTTTTTAAAAAACAAAAGCAAAAAAAACACAAAACCTGAACTTGATAGAAGATTTGACATACAGGAGCCAAGAGAAATACATACCAAAGACCAATTACAAGGGACTCAATAAGGACAGACTATTTACCTTGTTTTATAGGAGGAAATGTAAAATGTATTCTAAGATTGTTATTATTAATTGGGTAGTTTGTAAGAAAGATTGGGGTAGACCTGAGTATGACATAATTTAAAAAAGTAAAACCATTTGGGAATAGCTAAAAAAGAGTAATTATCTTATATAAATGAGGTTTGAGTGGAAGAACTGACACAGAGGAATTAGATGGGGGAGGAGAGCTGTTAGTTCTGGAAACCTAGTTTCATCTGGAATGGGTTCAAGAGGGAAAAATACATAAGGTTGATATATTACTATGATACAGGAAATGAGACGTTGGTGGACTTGAAAAAATCTTGAAAGACTTGAACTTATGAAAGAAGAGATCATCTACCCTCAGAGAAACAGAGACAAGTATGTTACGGTCTTACATAAATGCATATCAATATATGTCTGTATATGAGTATGATTATAAATAAGTATATGTATATATATCTGTTGATGTCTCTGTGTGTGTATCTGCGCTTAATTGTAGCCTTCTGGGGGCGAAGAGGAAGAGGGAAAAAGAACAAAGTAAAAAGTGCACAGCAGAGAACAAAAGAAAACCTACAAGGAAGAAAAGAAAAGAGGGACAGCTCTCAACACAATGTGTAGTATTTATTATATAGGCTTTCTTGAAATGGAAATTTATTGCTGTATATTTTGTATCCTCTCTTATGTTCTGCTGTGGATATGGCAATGCTTTTTTTTTTCTTTTATTTTGTATGTAAGTTTATAATATGATTCTTTTTCTTATTGTGTATTTAATTTTCAGTATTTAATTCTAAAATATTAAAAAAAATTTTTTTAAACTCTAGAAAAGCTTTAGGTCCACTGCAAATTTATTACATTACCTGAACTGGGTCCTTACTACTAAAGTCAGTTTCTATATACCTACCTGATTAGCTTATTATCCCACTTACCACACTGACTTCACTAAACCTTTACATCCCTCCTCAAACCTTCTTTGTTTCCCTCTTGTTCACCTTCTCAGTTGAGATTCTTGTTTTTTATTTCACTGAAAAAATTGAGGCTTTTGCAGAGTTCTTTCTTTTCTTTTCTTTTCTTTTTTATTAATATATTTTGATTTATCAATAATCACTTCCATATGCTTTTGAGTTTAAAATTTTTCTCCCCATTCCTCCCCACCACCCTCCCCAAGATGGCACACAATCTGCTATAGGCTATACATCTGCATTCATATTAAACATATTTTCACATTAGTGATGTTGTAAGTAGAAATTAAAACCAATAGGAGGAACCATCAGAAAGAGGAAACAAAATTTAATGAAAGAGAAAAAAAAATAACAATTCGGCTTCCAGAGTTCTTTCTTTGGGGGTGGATAGCATTTTCCATCACAAGGCCTCTGGAGATGTCTTAGATCCTTGTATAGCCAGGAAGCGTTAAGTTTATCAATATTAGTCATCACATAACGTGGGTGTTATTGTGTACAATGTTCTCTTGGTTCTGCTCACTTCACTCAGCATCAGACCATACAGGTCTTTCCAGGTTTTTCTGAAGTCAGCCTGTTCATCATTTCTTATAGCACAATAGTATTCCATCACATTCATATGCCACAACTTGCTCAGCCATTCCCCAATTGATGGGCATCCTCTCAATTTCCAATTCTTTGCCACCACAAAAAGAGCTGCTATGAATATTTTTGTACATGTAGGTCCTTTTCCTATTTGTGTGATCTCTTTGGGATATAGCCCTGGAAGTGCTATTGCTGGGTCAAAGGGTATGCACATTTTTATAGCCCTTTGGGCATAGTTCCAAATTGCTCTCCAAAATGGTTGGATCATTTCACAACTCCACCACCAGTGCAGTAGTGTTCCAATTTGCCCACATCTTCTCCAACATTTATCATTTTCCTGTTTTGTCACGTTGATCATTCTGATAGGTGTGATGTGGTACCTCAGAGTTGTTTTGATTTGCATTTCTCTAATCAATAGTGATTTAGAGCATTTTTTCATATGACTATAGGTGGCTTTAATTTCTTCATCTGAGAACTGCCTGTTCATATCCTTTGACCACTTATCAATTGGGGAATGGCTTGTATTCTTATAAATTTGACTTAATTCTCTATATATTTTAGAAATGAGGCCCTTATCAGAGAGACTGGTTGTAAAAATTCTTTCCCAATTTTCTACCTTCCTTCTAATCTTAGTTGCATTGGCTTTGTGCAAAAACTTTTCAATTTAATGTAATCAAAATTATCTATTTTGCTTTTCATAATGTTCTCTATCTCCTGTTTGGTCATGAATTCTTCTATTCTTCATAGATCTGACAGGTAAACTCTTCCTTGCTCTCTCAGTTTGCTTATAGTATCAGCCTTTATATCTAAAACATGTACCCATTTTGACTTTATTTTGGTATATGGTGTGAGATTTTTGGTGTATGCTTAGTTTCTGCCATACTCTTTTCCAGTTTTCCCAGCAGTTTTTGTCAAAGAGTGGGTTCTTATCCCAGAAGCTGGGGTCTTTGGGTTTATCAAATAATATATTACTATAGTCATTGACTACTATGTCTTGCAAACTTAACCTATTCCACTGATCCACCACTCTGTTTCTTAGCCAGTACCAAGCAGTTTTGATGATTGCTGCTGTATAATATAATTTAAGATCTAGAATGGCTAGGCCACCTTCCCTTGCATTTCTTTTCATTAGTTCTCTTGATATTTTGGACTTTTTGTTCTTCCAGATGAATCTTGTTATTATTTTTTCTAACTATAAAATAATTTTTTGGTAGTTTGATTGGTATGGTACTGAATAAGTAAATTAGCTTAGGTAGAATTGTCATTTTTATTATATTAGCTTGGCCTACCCATGAGCAACTTATGTTTTTCCAGTTATTTAGATCTGATTTTATTTGCATGAAATGTAATTGTGTTCATAGAGTTCCTGGGTTTGTTTCGGTAGGTAGACTCCTAAATATTTTATAATGTCTACAGTAAGTTTAAATGGAATTTCTCTATCTCTTGCTGTTGGGCTTTGTTGGTAATATATAGAAATGCCAATGATGTATGTGGGTTTATTTTATAGCCTGCAACTTTGCTAAAGTTGTTAATTATTTCAAGTAGTTTTTTACTTGATTCTCTGGAATTCTCTAAGTATAACATCATGTCATCTGCAAAAAATGATAGCTTTGTTTCTTCTTTGTCTATTCTAATGCCTTCAATGTCTTTTTCTTCTCTTATTGCTAAAGCTAACGTTTCCAGTAAGATGTTGAATAACAGTGGTGATAATGGACATCCTTGTTTCACTCCCGATCTTATTGGAAATGCTTCTAGCTTGTCGCCATGACATATTGTGCTTGCTGAAGGTTTTAAATAGGTGCTATTTATTATATTAAGGAAGACTCCATTTATACCTATGCTCTCTAGTGTTTTTAATAGGAATGGGTGTTGTATTTTGTCAAAAGCTTTTTCTGCATCTATTGAGATGATCATGTGGTTTCTGTTAGTTTTGGTGTTGATGTGATGGATTATACTGATAGTTTTTCTTATATTGAACGAACCCTGCATTCCTGGTATAAATCCTACCTGGTCATAGTGTATTATTTCTGTGATAAGTTGCTATAATCTATTTGCTAATATTTTGTTTAAAATTTTTGCATCTATATTCCTTAGAGAAATTGGTCTATAATTTTCTTTCTCTGTTTTGACTCTTCCTGGTTTAGGTATCAGCACCATATTTGTATCATAAAAAGAATTTGGTAAGATTCCTTCTTTACCTGTTTTACCAAATAGTTTATATAGTATTGGAATTAATTGTTCGATAGAATTCGCACGTAAATCCATCCGGCCCTAGAGGTTTTTTCCTAGGGAGTTCATCAATGACTTGTTCAATTTCTTTTTATGAGATGGGGTTATTTAAGTATTTTACTTCCTCTTCTGTTAATCTGGGCAATTTATATTTTTATAAATATATATCCATTTCACTAAGATTGTCAAATTTGTTGGCATACAGTTGGGCAAAATAATTTCTAATTGTTGTTTTAATTTCCTCTTCCTTGGTGGTAGTTTCACCCTTTTCATTCTTGATACTAGTAATTTGGTTTTCTTCTTTCTTTTTTTTAATTAGATTAACCAGAGGTTTATCTATTTTATTGTTTTTTTTTTCATAAAACCAGCTCTTAGTTTTATTTATTAGTTCAATAGTTTTCTTAATTTCAATTTTATTAATTTTTCCTTTGGTTTTCAATATTTCTAATTTGGTGTTTAATTGAGGATTTTTAATTTGTTCTTTTTTTAGATTTTTTAGTTGTATGCCCAATTCATTGATCTCCTCTTTTTCTATTTTATTTATGTAAGCATTTAGAGATATAAAACTTCTCGTAAGAACTGCTTTTGCTGCATCCCATAAGTTTTGGTATGTTGTCTCATTATTGTCATTCTCTTGAATGAAATTATTGATTGTTTCTATGATTTGTTCTTTGACCCAATCATTTTTTAGGATTAGATTATTTAGTGCCAATTATATTTTAGTCTATCTCTCCATGGCCCTTTATTACATATAATTTTTATTGCATCATGATCTGAAAAGGATGAATTTACTATTTCTGCCTTTTTGCATTGGATTGTGAGGTTTTTATGCCCTCTGCATAAAAGGGTCAATTTTTGTGTATGTGCCATGTACCGCCGAGAAAAAAGTATATTCCTTTCTATCCCCATTCAGTTTTCTCCACAGGTCTATCATACCTAAGTTTTCTAATGTTCTATTCACCTCCTTAACTTCTTTCTTGTTTATTTTGTGATTAGATTTATCTAGTTCAGAGAGGGGGAGGTTGAGGTCCCCCATTAGTATAGTTTTGCTGTCTATTTCTTCCTGTAACTCCCTGAACTTGTCCTCTAAGAATCTGAATGCTATACCATTTGGTGCATTTATGTTTAGTAATGATATTACTTCATTGTCTATGGTGCCTTTTATCAGGATGTAGTTTCCTTCCTTATCTATTTTGATAAGATCTATTTTTGCTTTTGCTTTATCTGAGATCAGGATTGCTACCCCTGCTTTTTTTACTTCAGCTGAAGCATAATATATTTTGCTTCAGCCTTTTACCTTTACCCTGTATGTGTCACTCTTTTTCAACTGTGTTTCCTGTAAACAACATATGTAGGATTATGGTTTTTAATCCAATCTTCTATATGCTTCCATTTTATGGGAGAGTTCATCCCATTCACATTTACAGTTATGATTACTATCTGTGTCTTTTTCTCCATCCTTTTTCCCCCCTGTTTCTGCTTTTCTTTCTCTTTTCCCCCCCTCACTAGTGTTTTGCTTTTGATCAGCGCCTCCTTCAGTCCCACCTTCCTTCTGTTATTACTTTCCCTTTTCTTCCCCTTTCCCCCTTACTGCTTCTTCCCTCCCTTCTATCCCTCCTCCCTTTTCTTTCCCCTCCTGCTACCTATAGTGCAAGTTAGATTTCTATACCTAACTGATTGTTATTCCCTTCTTGAGCCAAATCTGATGAGAGTAAGGTTCAAACAATGCGCATCCCCCTCCCTTCTTTACCTCTGCTCTAATAGATTTTTGTGTCTTTTCCTGTAATATAATTTACCCTTGTCTGCCTCTTCCTTTCTCAGTACATTTTCTTAGCTCAGACTAATCCACTTACTTGGATCCATTTAACCCACTTCATTAAATTTTTTTTTTTATCATTACATCAAAGTCAACTTATATCCACCCCCTTTATGTATACTCCTTTAACATGGTATAACAATACAGTTCTCAAGAGTTGCAAGTGTCATCTTCCCTTGTAGGGATGTAAACATTTTGCCCTTATTAACATATTGTATCTTTCTGTGCCATTTACCTTTTTATGCCTCTTTTGAATCTTGTACTTGAAGATCACATTTTTTGTTGAGCTCTAGTCTTTTTATCAGGAACATTTGGAAGTCCCCTATTTCGTTGAATATCCATCTCCTTCCCTGAAAAATCACGCTCATTTTCGCTGGGTAGTTAATCCTTGTCTGCATTCCAAGCTCCTTTGCCTTAAGGAATATCATGTTCCATGCCCTACGGTCTTTTAAAGTAGAGGCTGCAAGGTCCTGTGTAATCCTGACTGTTGTTCCATGATATTTAAATTGTTTCTTTCTGGCTGCTTGCAGTAATTTCTCTTTAATCTGGTAATTTTGGAATTTAGCTGTTATATTCCTTGGTGTTTTCAATTTGGGATCTTTTTCAGGCGGGGAGCAGTGGATTCTTTCTATAGTTATTTTACCTTCAGGTTCTAGGACTTCAGGGCAGTTTTCCTTTATGATTTCCTGAAGGATATTGTCCAGGCTCTTTTTTTCATCATGACTTTCAGGTAGGCCTATAATTTTTAAATTGTCTCTCCTGGATCGATTTTCCAGGTCAGCTGTTTTACCCATGAGGTATTTTACGTTTTCATCTATTTTTTCATTTTTTTTGTTTCTGTTTGACTTATTCTTGCTCTCTCATAGAGTCATTAGTTTCCATTTGTTCAATTCTAATTTTTAACATATTGTTTTTTCCTGTTAGATTTTGTAGTTTTCTTCTTCAATTAGTCGATTGTATTTTTAAGGGATTTATTTTCTTCATTGTACTTTTTTTCCTGTTGGCCAATTGTGTGTTTTAGGGACTTGTTTTCTTCAGTGTACTTTTTTCCCAATTGGCCAATTGTACTTTTAAAGGACTCCTCTACCTCTCTTATTTGACTTCTAAAATCCTTGAGTTCTTCTAAGAAGGCTTTTTGGGCTACAGACCAGTTCATATTCCCTTTTGATGTTGCAGATGTGGGTTTGATGGCAGTGTTGTCCTCTTCAGAATTTCTGTTTTGATCTTCACTCTTCTCATAATATGAAGCTATCATACGTTTCTTTTTACTCATGGTGTTTCTTTATTCCCTGGCCTTTAAAGAGATTAAGCTCTCCTTCTGGGGAGCAGAGGGCACTGACCCAAGCTTCTTGTGTTGGGAACCTAGGTCTTGGTCACTGGCTTTGTGTGGTGGGGCCTCTTATGTTGGCAATTGGAGGCTGTAGGGTTCTGGCAGCTTATCTGGTGTTGGGCTGGAATCAGTAAGGCTGGGACTTTCAGGTAAATCTAGGTTGCCTGCTTTTCCTTTTCTTTAGCTTTGTTTAACTCCTTTTAGATAAGTGCTGCTAGGTGTTTATCTGCCTGGGGCCCCTTGCAGTGCTGCCTCCCTTATTTCTGTTAAGGCACTGGGAGACTTCTTTGCTGTAGAATGCTGAGGCACCTGGTGGTTTTCTGAGCTGGTTTCCACCAGTTTCCCCATCCTCACTGAGGCACTTGGAGGTACAGCTGTTGGTGTTTGCCTGCTGGAACACCTGGGCTTCAGGATCTCCTCCTGGTTGGCAGTTGGAGGCTTTAGGGTTCTGGCAGCTTACCTGATGTTGGGCTGGAATCAACAAGGCTAGAACTTTTTGGCACCTCTAGGTTGCTTTCTTCAACTCCTTTCAGAAGAATGCTGCTGGGTGTGTATTGCCTGGGGCCCTTTGTAGTGCTGCTTTCCTTATCTTTGCTGAGGCACTGGGAGACCCATTTGCTGGGCTACTGCACTGCTGCTCCCCGTCTTTCTTCTGGTTCAGCTGTTCCAGGGTTTTTTCTGGGGTGATATTTTCTGGGTTTTCAGAGGTTGATAGGGGAGGGTGAGAGTGATTACCTTTTTATTCCACCATCTTGGCTCCCAGAAGCAGAGTTGAGTTCTTTCTTTTCTGCTCTACCTCTTACCATATCACTCAGACACCTTCTGCCACTATCTCCTCTTTACCTCTCACATGAAGGCTTCTCTGAGGAAATTGTATTGACTACAAAAAATGATTATTTTGTTTCTTCACTGCCTGTGCTTATGCTTTCAATTTCTTTTTCTTATATTACTGCTATAGCTATCATTTTTAGTACAATATTGAATAGCAGTGGTAATAATGGACATCTTTGCTTCACCCCTTATTATAGTGGAAAGCCTCTGGGTGAAGAAGAGTATTTAGATGAATGGGAATGGGATGATAAGTGAGGGATCCTAGGACGGGGGTTAGGTTAAGTAGTAGGTAGTGGGTAGAAATAAAGTAGAGGAGTTAGGAGGGATAGGAAATAACAGATATGCACAAATGTAAAAACAAAGATCATAAGTAGAATTTGTTAGGGAAGTATATGTCTATGTATGTATGTGTATATATGTATATGTACATATGTATATATCTATATTCACACTTCTGGTGGGGGAGAAGGGAAAAGTGCACAGCAGAGAACAAAAAAAAACTTACAAGGAAGCAGGAAAAAATGGACAGTTCTCAACACAATTCAGTATTTATTATGTAGGCTTTCTTGAAATGGAAATTTATTGCTGTATATTTTGAATCCTCTTGCGTTCTGCTGTGCATATGACATCCTTTTTTTCTTATTTTGTATTTAAGTTTATAACATGTTTCTTTTTCTTATTGTGTATTTAAGTTTGGGTAATTAAAAAACAAAAAGGTAGAGCATTGACCCTGGAGTCAGGAGCACCTAAATTCAAATCTGGCCTTGGACATTTGACACTTACTAGCTGTGTGACCCTGGGCAAGTCACTTAACCCTGATTGCCTTGACAAAAACAAAAACAAAACCTAACTCCCCCCCCAAAAAAAGAAAAGGAAAAGCTTCTAGCATATCCCCGTTATGATGCTACTTGCTTTTGGATTTAGAGAGATACTTGGTGGGTTTTTTTTTTAATTTTAAAAACAGTATCTCCCCCCCCAGTTTTATGTCAAGAAAATTTTTGGCATTTATTTTTACAAGATTTTGGGTTCCAAATTTTTTTCCTTTCCTTCTGCCACTTGAGTCTTCTGAAAATAGTAGGCAGTTCAATACAGTTTAAACGTGTGCTATCATGTAAAAATATTTTCATATTAGTTACAGTTGTGAAGGAGGAAACAAATCAAAAGAGGAAAAAACCACAAGAATAAAGTAAGTAGGAAAAAATATGTTTCAATCTGCATTCAGAATCCGTCAGTTCTTCATCTGTATATATTTTCCTTCATGAGTCCTTTGTACTTGTCTTGGATCATTGTGTTGCTGATAAGAACTGAGTCATTCATAGCTGATCATCACATATTGTTGCTGATACTATGTACAATGTTTTCCCAGTTCTGCTCATTTCACTTTGTATCAGTTCGTATAAGTCTTTCCAGGTTTTTCTGAAATCTACATGTTCATCATTTCTTATTGCACAGTAGTATTCCAGTACAGTCGTATCACAGCTTGTTTAGCCATTCTTTAATTCACGGGCATCTCCTTAATTTCTCATATTTTGCCACCACAAAATGGGCTGCTGTAAATATTTTCGCACATATAGGTCCATTTGCTTTTTTATGATCTCTTTGGGATACAGACCTAGTAGAGGTATTGCTAGATCAAACTGTGCATACACAATTTGGTTGCCCTTTGGGCATAGTTCCAAATTGCTCTCCAGAATAGTTGGATCAATTCACAACTCCACTAACAGTGCATTACTGTCCCAATTTTTCCACACCTTTTCCAGTGTTTATCATTTTTCATCTCTGTCATATTAACCAATCTGATAGGTGTGATCTGGTATCTCAGAGTTGTTTTAATTTGCATTTCTCTAATCAAAAGTGATTTAGAGCACTTCTTCATATGCCTATAGATAGCTTTGATTTCTTCATCTGAAAATTGTCTTTTCATATCCTTTGACCATTTATCAATTGGGGAATGGTTTGTATTCCTATAAATTTGACTCACATTTTCTATATATTTGAGAGATGAGACCTTTATCAGAGTTACTTGCTGTAAAGATTATTTCCCATCTTTGTGCTTTCCTTCTAATCTTGATTACCTTGGTTTTGTTTGTACAAAAGCTTTTTAATTTAATATAATCAAAATTTTGTAATGCTTTCTATCTCCTTTGGTCATGAATTCTACCCCTCCCTATAGATCTGACAGGTAGACTGTTCCTTGCTCTTCTCATTTGCTTATGGTGTCACCCTTTATGTCTAAATCATGCCAAAGGTCTATCATATCTAACTTTTCTAATATTCTATTTACCTCCTTAGTTTCTTTCTTGTTAATTTTTTGGTTGGATTTATTGAGTTCTGAGAGGGAACAGTTAAGGTCCCCTACTAGTATAGTTTTGCTGTCTGTTTCTTCCTGTAATTCACTCAACTTCTCCTTTAAGAATTTGGTATGATACTACTTGGTGCATATATGTTTAGTATTGATATTGTTTCGTTGTCTATGGTGCCTTTTAGTAAGATATAGTTTCCTTCCTTATCTCTTTTAATTAGGTCTGCTTTTACTTTTACTTTGTCTGAGATCTGGATTGCTATGCCTAATTCTTTTCCTTCATCTGAAGCGTAATAGATTCTGTTCCAGCCCCTTACTTTTATTCTGTTTGTGTTTCACTGCTTCAGGTGTGTTTCCTGTAAACAACACATTGTAAGAGTCTGGTTTTTGATGCCCTCTGCTATCCACTTCTGTTTTTTGGGAGAGTACATCTCATTCACATTCAGTTATGATTTCTACCTGTGTATTTCCCTCCATCCTATTCTTCCTGCTATCTATCCTCTCTCCTCCTTTCACCCTTTCCGTCCTCACCAGTGTTTTGCTTCTATCTATCACCTCCTTTGATCTGCTCTCCCCTCTGTCAGTCTCTACTCCCACTTTATTTGATCTCCTCCCCAACTAGTTCCCTGTAGTTACTGAGTTTCTGTATTCAACTGATTGGCTCAAAGAGGGAGTCATAAACACAATGCTGATGAGAGAAAGGTTCACAGGATGCTTGTTTCCCACCCTCCCTTTTTCATCTCCACTGTAATAGGTCTGTCACACCTTTTCATGTGAAATAATTTACCTTATTCTACCTCTCCCTTTCTTCTGCACCCATTGTATTCTTCTTTCTCATCCCTTAATTTTTTTTTTTTTTTGGTCATTCCCTCAAATTCACCTTATATTCAAACCCTCTGTCTAGTGATACAATTTTTAAGAATTACAAGTATCATCTTCCCATGTAGGGATGTAAATAGTTTAGCTCTGTTGAATCCCTTACATTTTCTTTTCCCCTTTTTCTTTTTTAGGCTTCTTTTAGGTCTTGATATTGGAGGTCAAATTTTTGGTTTAATTCTGGTCATCCGCTTGTGAAAGCTTGAAGTCCTTCTATTTCATTGAATGACCATTCTTTCCCTTGAAGAATTATGCTCAGTTTCACCAGGCAGGTGATTCTTGGTTGTAGTCCTAGCTCCTTTGCCTTCTGGAATATCATGTTCCATGACCTTGGATCCTTTGATGTTGCAGCTGCTAAATCCTGCGTAATCCTGCTTGTGGCTACCTGATATTTGAATTGTTTCTTTCTGTCTTCTTATAGTATTTTTCTCCTTGACTTGGTAGTTCTGAAATTTGGCTATAATGTTCCTTGGAGTTTTCATTTTGGGATCTCTTTCCTGAGGTAATCAGTGGATTCTTTAAATGTCTATTTTGTTTACTGGTTCCAGGATATCAAGGCAGTGTTGTTTGATAATTTCTTAGAGTATGATATCTAGGTCTTCCTTTTGATTATGGATTTCAGGTAGTCCAATGATTCCTTTTTTTTTTTTAATTTTTAGGCAATTGGGGTTAAATGACTTGCCCAGGGTCACACAGCTAGTAAGTGTCAAGTATGTGGTCTGAGGTCGGATTTGAACTCAGGTCCTCCTGACTTCAGGGCCAGTGCTCTATCCACTGCGCCACCTAGCTGCCCCCTAGTCCAATGATTCTTACATTCTCTTCTGGATATATTTTCCAGATCAGTTCTTTTTCCAATGAAATATTTTACATTTTCTTCTATTTTTTCATTCTTTTGATTTTTGTTTGATTCTTAATGTCTTACAGAGTCCTTAACTTCCACTTGCCCATTTCTAATTTTTAACAAATTATTTTCCTCAGTTAGCTTTTGTACTTCCTTCTCCGTTTAACAAATTCTGCTTTATAAGTTGTTTTCTTCATTGGATTTTTGTATCTCCCTGTGTCATTTGGCCAGTTCTACTTTTTAAGGAGTTTTCTTTTTTTCTGAGCTGTTATCTCTTTTTTCATAATTTTCTTGCATCAGTCTCATTTCTTTTCTCAGTTTTTCTTCTACCTTATTTGATTTTTAAACTCCTTTTTGATCTCTTCCCTGATTTCTTTCTGGGCATAAGACCAATTCTCATTTTTCTTTGGGGCTCTGCCCGTAGGTGTTTTGACATTGTTGTCCTCTTCTGCGTTGGTGTCTTGATCTTTCCTGTCAGCATAATAACTTTCTATGGTCAGATTCTTTTTCTGTTGTTTTTACTCACCTTTTCCATCCTTTTTCCTTACCTTTAAATTTGCATTTTGCTCCTGGAGTGGAAAGGACCGGTCCCAAGCTTCTTGTGCCAGGTGCTGTAAACCCTGGCTATTTACATGGTGCTGCCCTGAGGCCTACTAGGGACACTCTTGTCTGGAGCTGTGCTGAGGTGCTGGGGTGTGGGGGTATTTGGTGCTACTGGAGGCTGCAGGTGGCTGCAACTTATCTTATGATGCTGTACTGAGGCATGTGGGGGGGTCCTAGTACTGGTGTCAGTCCATGTGCTAAGGGCCATGTGGGTTCCCAGTGCTGGAGTCTACCCATGTGGGGGTTACAGGTACTGGCATCTGTCTGTTTGACTGGGGCTTCACTGAGGCACATAGGGCATCCCTGTGCTGGCATCTGCCTGCTTGCTTGGCCATGCTGGGTTATGTGGGGGGGGGCATCCTGAAACGGGTTTGTGCCAGTTTGTTTAGTACATGTGGGGTTTCAGGTGTTGGTGTCAACCCATGTGCTGAGATACATGACTGGGTCCCATGGCTGGAATCTATTTGCCTGGAGCTATGCTGCAGCACATAATAGGTCCTTGTGGCTGGCCTCTGCCTGTTCACCCGGCTATACTGAGCCATATGGGAGTTTGTTCTGTCTTTGGCATTTGCCTACTCCACTGCACTGGGGCTCAGGTCCTCCTGCTGCCTTTTTGAAATGGGGCTTGCTGCTGGCTTGCTGGGATGCTTCATATTCTAGACTGCACTCTCATTTTATCTGAGTGTGACAAACCTTTCCTGCTGAACTTCAAAGTTTCTTGGGCTAGAAGATTGTTTCACTTTGTCTTTTTCTAGCTCTGCTGTTCCAGGGTTCATTTTATGTTTTCCAGGGTGCTATTTTATAGTTGTTGGGAGGTGAATATGGGAAAGTTAAAGTGATTTTCTATTTACTCCACTACTTTGACTCTCAGATGTCTCTCTAGTCCAATATATATAGATACATATATATCTATATATAGATATCTATATATATAATTTATTTTAATTTATGAAATAAAACAAGTATTTCTGTAGCGTAGTACAATCAAAAGATGATTCTTCATGAAACTGCAAAATCTACTATGGTGTAAAACTACTACTATGGGATCTTTCTGCATTTCCCCAAGGATACGCTGAAGCATGTTGTAGTCTGGCCCCTGGTGGCTGCCTATTTGCTGGGAGCTACACTGAAGCATGTGGTGGTTTTCAGAGCTGGGCTCTGCCCTTCCCCTTGCTATTGCTGAGGCACATGGGTGGTCCTGGTGTTGGATTTTGCCTGCACCACCACACTGGGGCTCAGGATCTCCCTCTGGTTTGCAGGGGTTCAGCTTACTGCTGGTTTGCCAGGTTGCTTCCTGTCTTGGAATATGTATTTCTTTTACCTTAGTAAGATGTACCTTTCTTGCTGATCCTCCAAGTCTCTTGGGCTAAAAGATTGTTTCACCCCATCTTTTTGCTGGTTCTGCTGTTTCAGGATTTGTTTTGGAGTGCTATTTTATGGTTGTTTGGAAGTCAATATAAGGCAGTTAAGGTGATTCTTGACTCCTGGATACTCAATCCAAATACTATTTATTTTAAGAAAAGCTCTATTTATTCCAATACTTTATAATGTCTTTTAACAGTAATGAGTATTTATGCAAAAACTTTTCCTGGGTCTATTGAAATAATCACATGATTTTTCTTTTTGTTATTAATATGGGCAGTTATGCTTATAATTTTCCTAGAACCAGCCCTGTATTCCTTATACAAATCTAGCTTAGTCATAATGTATGACACAGTGATTGTTGCTGTTGTCTCCTTCCTATTACTTAAATTTTTTTGTATCAATATTCATTAGGAAAATTGGTCATTTTTTGACTCTCCCGGGTTTAGGGATCAAGACCATATATGTCATAGAAGTAGGTTAGTAGGATCTTTGACCTTTTTTTCCTCAAGAAACAATTTTATATAGTATTGGAATTAATTGTTCTTTAAACTCACTTGCAAATCTGTCTAGTCCTGGGGTTTTTTGCCTTTTGGAGTTAGATGTTTTTAAGATTTATTTTTCTAATATAGAATTGTTTATATATTCTATATCCTGTTCTAGTAAACTGAACAATTTATATTTTTATAAACATCAGTTTTACATTGTTGGTTTTGTTGGCAATATAGTTAAGTGAAATAGCTTCTAATACTTTTATTTCTTCGTAATTGTGAATTTACCTTTATAATTTTTTATATTGACAATTGTATTTTATTCCTTCTGTTTATTAAATTAAGTAATGGCTTATTTTTATGATTTTAAAAAGCTTTCCCAAAATTTATTATTTATTTTTAGCATTCATTTAAAAAAAAAACTTTGGGTTCCCTTCCTCCTGCCATTCCTCACCTATTGAGAAGGCAAGAAATGTGATATCAATTATACATGTGAAATTATTTAGATCATTTCTGTATTGGCCATGTTGGGGGGGGAAAGCATATCTATATAATTTAAAAAATCAATTTGCTAGTTTTGTTCAGGTTTTTTTTCAACTTTCATTTTTGTTAATCTCTCCCTTTTCAGGATTTCTATTTTGTTACTTGCAGTTTTCATTTTGTTTTTATGTTTGTTGGGTTTTTTTTTAGTTATATGTGCAATTCACTTGTGTACTCTTACTCTGTCTTATTGCTGTAAGAGTTTAGAGATAATGTATTTTCCTCAATGTACTGTTTTGTCAGCATTCCACAAATTTTAGTATGTTGTCTCATTGTTGTCATCACCTCTAATGAAATTAGTTTCTAAAATTTGTTCTTTAACCCCTCCACTTTTTAAAATTGAGTTATTTAATTTTCAAATAATTTTTAAATTTTGCTTTAAAGATTCTTTATTGAATGTAATTTTTATTGCATTATGGTTGGTAAAAAGATGAATTTAGAAGTGTTGCCAAGATGGTGGAGTAAAGTCAGGGACTCGCCTGAACTCTCTCCCAACCCTCTCCAAATACCTTTAAAAAACTGACTCTAAACAAATTCTAGAACAGGAGAACCCACGAAAAGGTGGAGTGAAACAAATTTCCAGCCTGAGACAGCTTGGAAGTTTGGCAGGAAAGGTCTGTTGCACCAGGGTGAGAGAGGAGTGCAGTCTAGTGCAGGCTGCACCAGTGCAGACTGGGCCCCAGCAAAGCAGGATTAGGCCTGGGGGCAAATGAGTCACTGGCAGCAGTGGCAGTTTCCAGACCTTTCAGTCCACAGATACCAAAGACAACTTAGAAGGTCAGCAGGAAAGGTCTGTTGCACCTGAGCACAATCCAACTCAGGCCCCCCAGCACAACCCTGGCACCAGCAAACCAGGATCAGGCCTTGAGAGTGACTGAATCAGCATTAGCAGTGGTTGCTTCCGGAGCTCTTAGCCCACAGTCGGTAAGGGGGTCATACAACTGGTCAGAAGGAGATTATTGGAGTCTTTTTGGTAGCACTGAGGCAGGACTCTGTTACTTTGCCCGTGCTTGGATCCAGGTCACAGTCCTAGGTGGTAGTCCCAGGGCAAAGAGGAGTACTAGCATAGCGGAGCTTGTGGCCACAGTGCAGGGGGACTCTCCTTGCAGTTCCAGGACAGAAAAGAGTGCTTGTGGTCGCTCATAGACCAGAGCAAAGGCCAGGAGAGTAGTAAATACCTCTCCTTAGATCATACAACTTGGAAGAGCTGAAAACTTAAAGGCCCCTAGAAGTATCTCTGAAGGTAACTGCACAAAATCCCCGAAGCTTGGGACAGTGCACCCTCCATCCTGGATGCAGAGCCCTACTTTAACAAACAGTTAGAAGTCTATAAGCTGGGAAAATGAGCAAACGACAGGAGAAAAAAAAACCAACTCTATTAAAAGTTACTGTGGTGACAAGGAAGATCAAAACACACGTTGAGAAGAAGACAACACAGTCAAAGTTGCTATGTTCAAAGCCTCCAAGAAAAATATGAATTGGGCTCAGGCCATGGAAGAACTCAAAAAAGATGTTGAAAACCAAGTAAGAGAGGTAGAAAGTTCACCACTTTGAAACTTGAAACAAACCCGTTACCAATCAGGTGACTTTAGTTTTGTTAAATGCACTTCCAAATTACTTTACACAGAGAATCAACATCTCATCATTAACAGTTAAAACTCCAAATTTAAAAGAGCATGCTTACCCAAGTTTGGAGGCTGGCTTCATTACCTTGAGCAGGATGTGCTGAAGCTCAGTGATGCTTCCAGGCAAAGGTTGCGCTGGGGCCCAAGGCCATTGCCAGGTAAGCCCACACCGTAGCTGCTGCCCCCCCCCCATCCTTTCCCAGGTGGGGGAGGGCAGAATCAAAGGTGAGGGGTAAAGGGTGAAACCCTCTTCTCCTATTAGAGGGGTTAACAGATACCCTCTTGACTCAAGGGAAGGGAGTGACCAGGTTGTACAGGTGTGTCAAAACTCCTTAATGATCAATCACAAAACAGCCAGAATATGCCAAGATATTTTTAGCTGTTCTGACTTTCCTTATAACCTCCATGAAGGAAGATTCAGAGGTACAGAGGGAAGGGAGTAAGTATGCCTCAGGGAACCAAACAGCAACTGCAGTTTTCCCTAATTTCCTAGTGCCAAGGGAATTAACATAATTGAGCACACACTTCCAGGTAGGGCATCCATCCTTGTCCTCTATGCTGAGGAAGGTGTACCCAGGTCTTTGACCTTCAACTCACCCAGTAGACTGACAGCCTGAGAGCGTCAGGTCGAGTGAGAGACAGCCTTGTAACTGTCTGCCAGGAAAGCACCTCCAAGCTTTGGTGCTTGGAGAGCAACCGTAATTGCAGAGCAAGAAAGGAGGGAGGGGAGGCTTACATACCTTACAGTCTTGGCTTTTTTTTTTTTTGTTGTGAGAGTGAAAAATTGGAAATTGAGGGGGATGCCCATCAATTGGGGAATGGCTGAACAAGTTGTAGCATATGATTATGATGGAATACTGTTGTGCTGTAAGAAATAACAAGCAGAATGCTTTCAGAAAAACCTGGGGAGACTTATATGAACTGATGCAAAATAAAATAAGCAGACCCAGAAGAACATTCTACACAGTAACAGCAATGTTGTACGATGATCACCTTCGAATGGCTTAGCTATTCTCAGCAGTAGAGTGATCCAACACAATTCTGAAGGATTTAGAATGAAAAATGCTATCCACCTCGAGAGAAAGAACTGATAGGGTCTGAATATAGATCAAAGCATACTTTTAAAAACTTTTTTATTCTTGTTTTTTATTGGGTTTCATTTTCTTTTGCAATGTGGTTAATATGGAAATGTTTTACATGATTTCATTTATAATCTATGTGAAATTGCTTGCCTTCTCAAGGAGGAGGGAGGGGAGGGAGGAGGGCTTATAGAAAATTTGAACTCACAGTATTACAAAAGAAAGTTGAAAATTTTTGTTTACATGTAATTGAGAGAAAACTAAAAATTAAATATAAAAGAAGTCTGTTTTTCCTCCGACCGCTGCCTCCTTTTATCTGTTCTTCCTCTTTATTTTCTCTCCTTTTTCTTAATCTTTTTCCCTCCTACTTGCTGCTTGGTAAGATGAATTTCTGTACAAAATTGTGTTTGTGTATTCATCCCTCCTTGAATCAGTTCAGATGAGAGGGAACTTCATATGTTGCCTGCTCCTCCTCACTGCCTTCTCCATTGTTTGTTTAAATGCCTCCTTGTATGTCCCATTTATATGAGATACTTTTCTCTATTCTTCCTCCTCTTTATCTCCCAATGCACTCCTCCTCTCCACCCTTCCATTCTTCTTTTGAGATCATGGTATAAATCCAATTCACTTCCAAGTCATGGCATCACCTTCCTGATGCCATGGTCTTCTTCGTTACATAAAGAAGGACAAGCATAACCTGTGAGTAGTACAGGTTGCCCCACTGAGGACTCAACTGGCCAGTTCCAGTTGAGCAAAGTAGTTCTATACCACCTTTCCTCCCCTTCTTCCTCTCCCTCTGTCCACACTTGGTATCATATCCTTACCTGCTGGTGCCCTACCCAAAGGAATGTAAATTTTGATTGCTGAAAACTAGCAAGATCCCTAGGGGTTTTGGGGCTAGATGTCTTTCTTAAAGACCTTGCCTAAACCCAAATCATTCTGGCTCTCATTGATTGGACAACAATGGGTCCCAGCCCATGCCACACTTAGTCATTGTTTGGGCCCTGATGGCCCAAAATATAAATATAATAAGTATATAAAAGTAATAAATATAAATATAAATAAAAGTATATAAAAATAATAAATATAAATATAAATGAGTGAATATAAATAGCAGCTGTTTCTGCTTTGGCCAGAAACCCTGAGAGTCTTTCCCTCCCGGATTAATTTTTTTTTTAAAACTAGGTGGAAGAGGCCATTCTTTGACTCATTTCTTACCTACCTGTAATTACTGAATGGGCGTTGCCTCAGTCATACTGAGACCTGGGAAAGACCTTAGCTTAAAAAGGCCAAGGTCTCAAAGCCATCTCCAGTCATCTTGATGTGTATCCTGCCACTGGATGGGGATGACTCTGGAGGAGAAAGTGAGGCTGGTGACTTTGCATAGCCCTCCCTCACTTAAATCTAATTCACTTGCAAGTCATGGCATCCACTTCCTGATGTCATGGTCCTTTTCAAGAAAGAAGGACAGACAACAACAAGAAGTGCATTGCTCTTGCACTCCTTTTGAGATCATGTAAACATAACATAATCACATATAGGCCTTCTGTCTAATGAGATTCCCTCTATGACCTGAGGGGTTTGTATGTATTTTAAGAAAAGTAAATTTAAGAAAAGTAAAGAGTTTAACCTAGTTTAGTGCCTTATGATTTCTCACTCATGTTTATCTTTTTAAATGCTTCTCGACTCCTTTATTAAATGTCAGATGTTTTATTTATCTGTTATTTTTATCAGGAGTGCTTGAAAGTTGTCTATTTCATTGTATATCTGGTTTTCCCCCTGTAGGATTATATTCGACTTTATTGAGTGTAGTATTTTTTGTAAGCCTCTATCTTTGCCTTCTGGGAATATCATATTCCAAGCTCTCTGGTGGGTTTTTTTGTTTGTTTGTTAGTTTTTTTTTTAAAGTAGTGGCTGTTAAATCTTGTTTGACCCTGATTATGGCTTCTTAATACTTGATTCTGTTTTTCTGGTTGCTTTCAATATTTTTCCCTTGACCTGGACTAGATTTTGGGAATATAATATTCCTAGGACTTTTTATTGTGGGGTTTCTTTCAGATTTGACCTGTGGATTCTTTATTTTCTATTTTTTGCTGTGGTTCAGATATCTGGGCAGTTTTCCTTTATAATTTCTTGAAATATGATTTCTAAGCTCTTTTCCCTTGGTGGCTTTCAAGTAGACTCATCATTCCTAAATTCTCTCTCATCCATATATTTTTTCAGGTCAATTATTTTTCTTATGAGAGAATTCTCTCCCTCTCTCTTTTTTCCAAGTTTGGCACATTTTCTTGGTTGTGGAGGAGGTATGCTGGGTGAGCTAGATCAAAATGTTTCTTTTCCATCCTCCGTGTTTATTCCACCCTATCATTACCTTTAATGAAATCACTGATTGTTTTTTGTAATTTGTTCTTTGACTTACCTGTTTTTTGGAGATTAAGTTATTTCTTATCCCATTAATTTTTAATCTTTGTTTCAGTGGCCCTTTATAGCATGTGATTTTCAATTGTACTGTCTTTGATAAAAATATAATATTTCTGCTTTTTTTGAAATTGTTTTTAAGGTTTTTATGATGTAATACATGATCAGTTTTTGTGCAGATCCCATATACAGGAAAAAAACAGATATGTTTCTTTATTTTCTTTCAGTATTATCCAGAGGTCTTTTATCTCTAAGTTTTCTCAAGTTTTAGCCATCTCTTTAACTTTTCTTGTTTATTTTATGGTTAGATTTATCTGGAGAGTAGATTTTTCTAGCGATTATCTAGATTTAACTCAGAGGAGTAAATGGAATTCTCCTGTTTTTGTATTTTTGCTGTTTCTGCAACTCATTTAACTTTTTCATTTAAGAATTTAATTTCTATGCCACTTGGTATACGTATGCTCTAGCATTGGTATTAATTCATTGTGGGTGATACTTTTTAGCAAGATGTAGTTTCTCTCTTTTTAAAAAAGTGTTTCTTCTATTTTGTTTTGTTTTGTTTTTGTTAAGCAATGGGGTTAAGCAACTTGCCCAGGGTCACACAGCTAGTAAGTGTTATGTGTCTGAGGCCAGATTTGAACTCGAGTCTCGTGACTCCAGGGCCGGTGCTCTATCCACTGCGCCACCTAACTGCCCCTTCTGTTTTCTTTTAAAATTTAATTTAATGTTACATTTTATGTTCCAAACTGTCTCCCTTCCTCCCTCCCCACACAGCCCTAGAGAAGGCCACCATTTGACACAGATACACTTGCACACACATACACACATGTATATGTGTAAAATCATACTATGTGTTCTTCTGTTTATCAGTTCCTTTTCTGCAGCATCTTCCTTCATAGGTTTTAGTCACTGACTTAATATTTATAATACTAGAATAATTTAGTTCTCAGTTATTCTTTGAACAATATTGCTGTTACTGTATATAACATTCTCTTAGTTCTGTTCATTTCACTCTTCATTATTTCATACATTTTATTTGTTATAAAACCTTTTTAATTTAATATAGTCAAAATTATCCATTTTACATCTCAATGTTCTCTATCTCCTGTTTTTCATAAGTTTTTCTATCCATAAGTCTAACAGGCAATATGTTCCATGTTCTTTTAAGGTCATGTGTCCATTTTGACATTTCTATGTTTTGTTCTGTTCATTTCACTCTTCATTATTTCATACAAGTCTTTCTGTGTTTTCCTGAAATCAACCTGCTCATCATTTCTTACACCACAGTAATATTCCATTAAAATCATATACCACAACTTGTTTAGCCATTCCCCAGTTGATGGGCACCCCCTCAATTTCCAGTTCTTTGTCACTGCAAAGACAGCAGATGTAAATATTTTAGAACATGTAGGTTCTTTTCCTTTTTCTTTGATGTCTTTGGGATACAGTCTTAGTAGTGGTATTGCTGAGTCATAGGGTATGTATGCACAGTTTGATTGTCCTTTGGGCATCATTCCAGATTGCTCTCCAAAATGTTTGGATCAGTTCACATTTCCACTAACAATGTATTAGTGTCCGAATTTTTTTCCAAGTCTCCTCCAGCATTTGTCATTTTCCCCTTTCTATCATTGTAGCCAGTCTGATAGGTATGAGATGATATCTGTTTTCATTTGCATTTCTCTAATCAATAATGGTTTATAAAATTTTTTCATATGACTATACATGGTTTTTATTTCTTCATCAAAAAACTGCCTGTTCATATTCTTTGACCACTTGTCAATTGGGGAATGACTCATATTTTAAAAATTTGATGGAACTTTCTATATATTTGAAATATGAGGCCTTTTTCCAAAAAACTTGCCTGTAATGATTTTTTTCT
Source organism: Vombatus ursinus (assembly GCF_900497805.2). Classification (NCBI taxonomy): domain Eukaryota; kingdom Metazoa; phylum Chordata; class Mammalia; order Diprotodontia; family Vombatidae; genus Vombatus; species Vombatus ursinus. The sequence goes on along the minus strand of NW_020954668.1, from coordinate 1,201,535 downwards.
CATTGTCTGTTTTCCTTCTAGTCTTGGCTACATTGGTTTTATTTGTTACAAAACCTTTTTAATTTAATATAATCAAAATTATCCATTTTACATCTCACAATGTTCTCTCTCTCTTGTTTATTTGTAAATCCTTCTATCCATAAGTCTAACAGGTAATGTGTTCCATGTGTTTCTAATTTTCTTATGATAAATTCCTTTATATTTATGTCATGTGTCCATTTTGAGCTTATCTTGGTAAGTGGTGTAAGATATTAGTCTATCCCCAGTTTCTGCCAATCTGCTTTCCAGTTTTCCCAATAATTTTTACCAAATGGTATATTCTTATCCCTAAAGCTTAAATCTTTACGTTTGTGAAACACAAGGTTACTACAGTCATTTACTGTTGTGTATTGTATGTCTACTTTGTTCCACTGATTTACCTCTCTATTTCTTAACCAGTAGCAGACAGTTTTGCTAGTTATTGCCTTATAATATAGTATAAGATCTAGTACTGCTAAACTTCCATCTTTTACATTATTTTTCTACCTGTTTTAATGAGTTTTCTTTGTGCTTTTGTTTTGTCTGAGTTCATGATTGCCATCTCTGAAATTTTTTACTTCCATTGAAGCATGACATATTCTACTTTTTAAAAAATCCCTTTTTAAAAAAAAAAGTTTTTCTTGATTTCTTCTGTCTTTTTACATCATCATAGGTTCCCCTAGTAACTTTTTTCCTTCCCTCTCCCAGAGAGCTATCTCATAATAGTAATTTTCTTAAAAGAGGAAAAATATGAGCCTAATGGATTGATACATTGAAAGTCTAAAAACAAGTGCACTGTATAACATCTGTGAATTTCCCACCTTCATGAATAGGTATGTATTTTCCTGTTTCAAGTGTGTTTCTTATAAACATTATTATTGGATTCTGTGGTATCCTTATCCATTTTACCGATGAGTTCATCATATTGTCATTCACAGTTATGATTGCTTACTATGTGTTTCCCTGCATCCTATTCTCTTTTACCTTTCCTTCTGTTTTCTTCTGTCTTCTCTTAAAGACTCTGTTTTGCTTCTGACAGATGTCTGTCTTATTCTTCCTCCCTCTTATTCTTCATTTTTTTCTTAACACCCTTTACTCCTTTTTACCTCTTTGTTAAAATGTATTTCTGTTCCTGTGTGTATATGTATTCTTTGCTTTTTTAAATAAGTTAAGATGAAAATAAGATTCAAGTGTCCTCCTTTCCCTTCCATTCTCCCTTCCTTTGTGTAAATTCCATTTGAACCCCATTTCTTCTTCCTTCCCTCCTCTCCAAGTACCTTCCTTTTCCTCATCCTTTCATTCTTCTTTTGCAGCCATCCAAACATAATAGAATAATCCTACCCAGTCCCTTTGTGATCTCGGATGATAGGGTTCTGATAGGTTACATGTATTGGCTCCCCATATAAGAATAATAACTGCGTAACCTTTGTTAGTCCTTTATGATTGCTCACTTATATTTAATTTTTTATGTTTCTCTTGACAACTGTGTTTGTATCCCCAATTTTCTACTCTGCTGTGGTCTTTTCATTGGGAGTACTTTGGTATTTTCCTATTTATTGCAGGTCTGTTTTCCCCCTATAAAATTTGTCCCAGTTTTGCTAAGTAGATTATTCTTCATTGTTAGCCTAGATCCTTAGCCTTCTGTAATATTATATTCTTAGCTCTCCATTTCTTTATGGTTATGGCTGCTAAATCTATTGTGATCCTTACTGTGTCTCCTTAGTACTTTGAATTCTTTCTGACTGCTTGCAATATTTTTTTTCCTAGAGTTCTTGATATTAGTTACAGTGTTACTGGGAGTTGTCATCTTGACATTTGAGATTTCTTTAAGGAGTAGTGAAAATTGTTAATTCTGCCTCTCCATGGTCATTTCTCTCCTATTTGTCTTGAAATCTCCCTCTGGTGACAATGCCCTCCCCTTCTTCTGGATGTCAGAAGACCTAGGTTTAAATTTCAGCTTTGCCATTTATCCTCTGTGTGACCTTGGATAAGTCACTATATCTTTCTGTGTCTATTTCCTTGCTGTAAAACAGATTCATCCAATCTGATAGGTGTAGGGTGGTACCTCAGAGTTGTTTTAATCTACGTTTCTCTAATTATTAGTAATTTAGAGCACTTTTTCATATGACTGTCTTTGATTTCTTCTGAAAACTACCTATTTGACCTTTGACCATGTATCAGTTGGGGAATGGCTCAGCTCTTATTTTGATAAATTTGTCTCAGTTCCCTATATATTTGAGATGTGAGATATTTATCAGAGAAACTTGTTATAAAAATTTTCCCCCCAATTTCTTGCTTTTCTTTTAATTTCAGATACATTGGTTTTGTTTATACAAAACCTTTTTAATTTCATGTAATCAAACTTAACCATTTTACTTCCTGTGATTCTGTCTCTATTTGGTTATACATTCTTCCATTTATCCATAGATCTGACAGGTAGGACTTTACATGCACCTCTTATTTGCTTGTGAAATCACCCTTAATGTCTAAATCATGGACCCATTTTGATCTTATCTTTGCATGTGGTGTGAGATATTGGTCTGTAAGCCTAGTTTCTGCTTTCCAGTTTTCCCAAAAGTTGTTATCAAATAATGAGTTCTTGTCCCCCAATGCTAGGATGTTTGGATTTATCAAACAGATTACTGTGCTTTTTATATACTGCGTGTTGTATACCTAAATTATTTCACTGATCCACCATTCTATTTCTTGGCCAGATTGTTTTAACAATTACTGTTTAGTAGTATAGTTTGAAACCTGGAACTGCTAGCTTACATTTCTTCTCATCTTTTTTCATTGATTCCCCTGCCTGATATTTTTGTCCTTTTATTCTTTCAGATGAAATTTTATTATTTTTTTTTTAGCTCTATAAAATAATTCTTTGGTCATTTGGTATGGCACTGAATAATTTAGGCAGAATTCTCTTTTTTATTATGTTGGTTCAAGCTACCTAGGAGCAATTAATATTTCTCCAATATTTAGATGTATCTTAATATGAAAAATGTTTTGAATTGTGTTCATATAGTTCCTGGGTTTATCTTGGCAGGTAGGCTCCTGAGTATTTTATATTGTCTGCAGTTATTTTAAATGGAATTTTTCTTTCTCTTCTTGATGGGTTTATTTCATGATATATGGAAATCCTGATGATTTTATGGTGGTTTATTTTATATCCTCCAGCATTACTTAATTTGTTAATTATTTCACTAGTTTTTTAGTTGATTATCTAGGGTTCTCCAAATATATCATCATATTACTTACAAAGAGTGATGGTTTTTTTTCTCCAATTCCTAATTCTCGTTCTTTCAATTTCTTCTTCTTCTTGCTATAACTAACATTTTTTTTTTTAGCATATTCATTTGAAATTTTGAGTTCCAAATTCTATCCCTTCTTCCCTCTTCTCCCCCTTCCCTGAAATGGTAAGCAATCAGAAAAAGGTTATACACGTGCAGTTATATAAAATATTTCCAGATTAGTCATTTTGTGCAAGAGAAACAGATAAAAGAAGAGTGAAAAATAGCATGTTTCAATCTGTATTCAGTCAGTATCAGTTCTTTATCTTCATCATTAGTCTTTTGGGATTGTCTTGGATCATTGTATTGCTGAGAATATATAGCTAACATTTCTAATACAATATTGAATAATAGTGGTGATAATGGACATCCTTGCTTTGCCCCTGATCTCATTGGGAAGGCTTCTTGTTTATCCCCATTACTGGTAATGCTTTCTCTTAATTTTAGATAAGTTACCACTTACTATTTTAATGGAATTGTTATTTATTGCTCTTCTTTCTAGTGTTTTTTTTTTTTTAACTATGAGTGGGTGTTGTATTTTGTCAAAAACCTTTTTTGCATCCACTGATACAATAATATGATTTTTGTTGTTTTTGTTATTGATGTGGTCAGCTATGCTTGTAGTTTTCCTAATATTGAACCAGCCCTGTATTCCTGGTATAAATTCCACCTGGCTATAGTGTATGTTTTTGTGATATATTACTGTAGTCAGTATTCACTAGGAAAATGAGCGTATAGTTTCCTTTTTCTATTTTTGCTTTCCCTGGTTTAGGTATCAAAACCATATTTGTGTCATACAAGGACTCCTCTAATTGTCTTTTCCAGTTAATTTATATAGTATTTGAATTAATTAGTTTTTTCTAATATATGTTTGGTAGAATGCACTTGTAAATCCATCAGGATCTGGGAATTTATTCTTAGGGATTTCATTTATGACTTATTCAGTTTCTTTTTTCTTAGATAGGGTTGTTTAAGCATTCTCTTTTCTCTTCTGTTATTCTGACCAATTTGTTTTATTTTTTCTTTTTGTAAATATTCACCCATTTCACTTAAATTGTCAATTTTATTTACATATAATTGGGCAAAATAACTCCTAATAATTGTATTAATTTCATCTTCAGTGGTGGTGCATTTTCCATTTTTTTTTTTTCTTCTCCTTTTTTTGCTTCCTTTTTGGTGAGGTAATTGGGGTTAAATGACTTGCCCAGGGTCACACAGCTAGCGTCAAGCATCTGAGGCCGGATTTGAACTCAGGTCCTCCTGACTCCAAAGCTGGAGTTGTATCCACTGTGCCTACCCTTGTCATTTTTAATACTAATAACTTGGTTTTCTTTTTTTTTAGTCAAAGTAACCAATGGTTTATCTAATTTTTTTTCATTAAATCAGCTCTTAGTTTTATTTATTGTTTCAATTATTTTCTTTACTTGCAGTTTTATTAAACTTTGCTTTAGAATTTACATTCTGGTGTTTAATTGGGAATTTTTTTTTTTGTAGTTGCATGCCCAATTCATTGATCTGCTCTTTCTCTTTTTCATTGAAGGACAAACAACAATCTGTGAGTAGCTACCCCCATGGGGCCCCAGCTTGCTAGTTCCACTTGTCAGTGCTGCTCTTTTTTCATCTTCTTCCTCCTCCTCTCTCTGTCCATGTGTAGAGTCATACCCTTACATTTGGGTGCTTTGTCCAAAGGAATATAAATTTTTATTGCTTATACTTCCCAAGGTATCTTGGAGTTTGGGGGCTAGATTTTTTTTTCTTTTCGTACTTATTCTCTTTTTTTTTAAACTGGGACAACAAATTCCTTTGTCTCATGTAGTTTTTATTTATGATTTCTTGAAATATAGCTCTGGAAAACCAGGTTTTGATAAAGCCCATTGGGATTCAAATGGAGCTACTTGACTATGCCTTTAAACACAAATCACTCTGGCTCTCACATTGGCCAATAGTAGGTCCCAGCCCAAGCCTCATTTGCTCATTGTTTGGGTTTTGGTGGCTCAGAGTGATTGTAAATAGCAAGTGTTTCTGTTCTTTCTGTCCAGAACAATTTGATCTTCCTCTTCCAGATTGATTCTTTTGGGAAGGCAAACTGGCCCATCTTTTGCCTCAATTCTTACCTAGCCTTTTATTACTGAATGGGTGTTGCCTCAGGCCACCCTAAAACTGGGAAAAACCTTAGCTTAAAAAGGCCAAGGTCTCCCACTGATTTTGGGACCATCACCAGTTGGAACCATCACTAGTCGTCTTGATCTGTGTCTTGCCACTGGACTGACTTTGGAGGAGATAATAAGGCTGATGTCTTTACACAGCTCTGTGTCACTTAAATACAATTCACTTTCAAGGCAAGACATCATCCTCCTGATGACATTGGTCCTCTTTGAGGAGGAAGGACAAACAATAACAAATGAAAATGTAAGCATTTAGAGATACAACAGTTTTCCTAAATAAGACTTTGGCTGTATCTCACAAATTTGATATGATGTTTTAATTGTTATCATTATCTTTAATGGAATTATTGTTTTTGATTTGTTCTTTGACCCACTCATTTTTTTAGCTTTAGATTATTTTGTTTCCAATTCATTTTTAATCTTTGCTTCCAAATGTTCATTTCATTATGGTCTAAAGAAAGTATATTTAATATTTCTGCTTTTCTGCGTTTGCTTGTGAGGTTCTTATGCCTTAATACATGGTCATTTTTTTTTTATAGTATAAAAAGGTATACTCCTTTCTGTTCCCATTCGATTTTATCCAGAAGTCTATCATATCTAACTTTTATAAAATTCTATTCATCTCGTTAAGTTTTTCTTTTTCTTTTTCTTTTCTCTTTCTCTTTCTCTTTCTTTTTCTTTATTTTTTTTAGTTTTGAGAGGGGAAAGTTGAGGTTTCCTACTAGTCTAGTTTTACTTTATGTTTCCTCCTGTAACTCATTTAACTTTCCCTTTAAGAATTTGGATGTTATGTCATTTGGTGCATATATACTTAGTATTGATGTTACTTCATTGACTGTAACTTTTAGCAAGATAAAGACCAGCTTATCTCATTTAATTAGGTCTGTTTTTGCTTTTGCTTTGTCTGAGATAATGATTGTTATTCTGCCTTCTTTCAACTTAGCTGAAGCAAAATAGATTCTGCTCCAGGTCCTTATTTAACTCTGTGTGTTTTTCTGTTTCATATGTGTTTCTTGTAAACACTATATTCTTGGATTCTGATTTCTAGTTCATCCCATTCACATTCACAGTTATGATTATTAGCCAAGTATTATTCTCTATCTTATTCTCTGCTGTTTATCCTTCTTTCTGACTTTTTTTATCCTGTGCTACCTCAAAATTTTGACCACGCCTCTCTTAATCTACCTTTCTACCACTTTTTTCTTATCCCCTGCCCCTTCCAGCTTCCTGTTGAGTAAGTTGATTTCTATACCCAACTGAATGTATATGTTTGTATGTGTGTGTACTCTTCCTTTTTTGTTTTTGTGTTTTTTTTTAGTGAGGCAATCGGGGTTAAGTGACTTGCCCAAGGTCACACAGCTAGTACGTGTCAAGTGTTTGGTCTGAGGCCAGATTTGAACTCAGGTCCTCCTGACTTCAAGGCCGGTGCTCTATCCACTGCGCCACCTAGCTGCCCTACTCTTCTTTTTTTGAACCAATTCAGATGACAATGAAGCTCAAACATTACCTGTGGCATGCCATTTTCCCTACCACTCCACAAGGTAATTTTTCCCATTTTTCTTTTTTTCCCCATTCTCTCAGTGTTTCTCTCTTTCTTCCCCCTCCATTTTTGAAAGATCATGCCAGCATAATCAATTCATAGCCATGCACTCTAATATACACTTCTTCTAACAGACCTATTAATGATAATGGTCTTAGGAAGTACATATGTCTATCATCTTCCCATATAGGAATGTAAACAGTTTTATCTTAATAAGGTTCTTATGATTTCACTTTAATGTTGACTCTTCTTGAGTCTTGAGACTTCTCTTGAGTTTTCTGTTTGAATATCATATTTTCTCTTCAGCTCTGGTTTTGTCCTTTATTTCATTAAATGCCCATTTTTTTTTTTCTGCTGATGGATTACACTCAGTTTTGCAGGATAGGTTATTCTTGGTTATAATCCTAATTCCTTTGCCTTTTGATAGTTCATATTCCAAGATCTCTGCTCCTTTCACATGGTAGCTGCTAAATCTTGTGTGATTCTGATTATGACTCCATGATATTTGAAGGGTTTTCTCCTTGACCTGGAACCTCTGGAATTTGGCTATAAAATTTCTGAGAGTTTTAATGTTGAGATCTCTTTCAGTAGGTGATCAGTGGATTCTTTCTATTTTTTTTTTAACCTGCTGTTTCTAAGATATTTGGACAGTTTTAAAAAAAATATGTATTTTTGACATTCTTTTCTTTTTAAATTTTGAATTCCCAATTCTCTCCCTCCCCCTCCCCACTGAGAAGGCAAGAAATATTTTCATTATACATGTCAAATCATGCAACACATTTCTACATTACCTGTACTTAAAAAAAAAACAAGAAAAATAAAGGAAGTGAGAATATTATACTTCATTTGCTCTCAGAGCTCATCAGTTCTGTGGAAATGAATAACATTTTTACTTCGTGAGTTCTTTGGAATTGTCTTGGATCATTGTATTGACCAGAATATGCAAGTTTTTCACAGTTGATCATCATCACAACATTGCTGTTACTGTGCATAATGATTTCCCAGTTCTCACTTCACTTTGCATTGGTTCATATTGGTCTTGCCATGTTTTTCTGAAACCGTCCTACTTGTCTTTTTTTTTTTGTTTTGTTTTTTTGCTTTTAGGCAATTGGGGTTAAGTGACTTGCCTAGGGTCACACAGCTAGTAAGTGTTAAGTGTTTGGTTTGAGGCCAGATTTGAACTCAGGTCCTCCTGACTTCAGGGCCAGTGCTCTATCCACTATGCCACCTAGCTGCCCTGTCTTTTTTTTTTAATAGTGCAGTAGTATTCCATCACAATTATGTGCCACAACTTGTTTAGCCATTCCCCAATTGATGAGCATCTCCTTGATTTCCAATTTTTTTGCCACCATAAAAGAGCTGATATAAGTATTTTCGTAAATACGTGTCTTTTTCCTTTTTATTTGATGTCTTTGGAATACAGACCTAGTAGTGGTTTTGCTGGGTCAAAGAATATGCACAGAATTATAGCCTTTTGGGTATAGTTCTAAATTGTTCTCCAGAATAGTCGAACTAGTTCACTATTCCACCAGCTAGCAGTTTGTCAGTGTACTTGTATTTTCTTCATCTCCTCCAACATTTGCCATTTCTGATAGGTATGAGGTAGTATCTCAGAGTTGTTTTAATTTGCATTTCTCTAATCAATAATGATTTAGAGCATTTTTCATATAACAATAGATAGCTTTGATTTCTTCTGAAAACTACCAGTTTATATCCTTTGAGCACTTATCATTTGGGGAATGGCTCTTATTTTTATAAATTTGATTCAGTTCTATACTCAGTATTTATTTAAGAAATTACAGAGAAACTTACTTTAAAAATATTTGATATCACTTCATTGCATATGATACTTTTTAAGGATAATGTAGTTTCCCTGATTAGTTCTTTTAATTAGTTCTATCTTTGCTTTTGCCTTGTTTAAGATCATTATTTGATTCCTTTGCCTTTTTTTCTTTTAGCTGAAGTATTTTAGATTCTGCTCCAGCCTTTTATTTTAACTCTGTGTGTGTCTGTTTCAAGTGTCTCTCTTGTAGACAGTGTATTGTTGGATTCTGATTTCTAATCCATTCTGCTATCTGCTTCTGTTTTGTGGGTGAGCTAATCCAATTCATGTTGACAGTTGTTACTGTGTATTTCCTTCCTGCCCATTTTCTTCTGTTTCTTTCTCTTATCTTTTTATCCTATCTGTCCTCAAAAGTCTATTTTACTTCTAACCCTGCCTCCCTTAACTGCCTTCCCTTTTATCATTTCCCCTTTTCTTTTATCTTTTTCTCCTTCTATTTCCCTAATGAGTAGGTTACATTTCTGTACACAACTGAGTGTGTGTGTGTGTGTGTATGTATGTATGTGTATGTGTGTATTCTTCCCTCTTTGAACCAATTCTGATGAGAATGAGGTTCAAGCAATTGCCTGACCCCCCCATTTTTCCTAAAAAAAGCTCTTCCTTGCACCTCTTTTATGTGCATTTCCCACTTTTCCCAGTGCATCTTTCTTTCTCACCCCTTCATTTTTAATGGAGACAATTCCAACATAATCATCATATATCCATGTACTCATTCTATATAATGTCCTGTTCACTCCCCTAATAATGATAAAGTTCTTAGGAGTTACATGCATCATCTTTTCATATAGAAATGCAAACAGTTTAAGTTCCTTATGTTTACTCTTTTCATGTTTATCTTTTTATGCTTCTCTTGACCTTGTGTTTGAATGTGAAATTTCTGTTCAGTTCTGGTCTTTTCATCAGGATTACTTAAAAGTTCTCTTTCATTATATATCCATTTTTCCCCCTGAGGGGGTTGTACTTAGTGTTGCTGGACAGGTTATTCTTGGTTGCAGTCCTAGCTCCTTTGCCTCCCAGAATGTCCTATTTCAAGCCCTCCATTCCTTTAACATTGAAGCTGTTAAATCTTGGGTGAGACTGTCACTCCCTGATACTTGCATTGTTTTTTCTGGTTGTTTGAAGTCTTTTCTCTTTGACTTGGGAGCTCTGGAATTTGGCTATAATATTCCTGGGACTTTTCATTTAAGGGTCTCTTTCAGGAGATGATTGGTGGATTATCCCAATTTCTTTTTTGCCTTCTGGATCTAAGATATCAGAGCAGTTTTCCTTGATAATGATTTCTAATTTCCTTATTTAGTCATGGCTTTCAGGTAGTCAAACAATTCTTAGATTTTTTTATTTTTTTATTTTATTTTATTTTATATTTTGCTTTTTGGTGAGGCAACCGAGGTTTTAAGTGACTTGCCCAGAGTCACACTGCTAGTAAGTGTCAAGTGTCTGAGGCCGGATTTGAACTTGGGTTCTCCTGACTCCAAGGCCATGGTTGTATCCACTGCGCCATCTACCTGCCCCAATTCTTCGATTATTTATCCTCAATCAGTTTTCCAGGTCAGTTGTTTTTCCAATGAGATACCACATTTTTCCTATTTTTTCATTCTTTTGCCTTTGTTTTTATTATTTCTTGATGTCTTATGGAGTCATTAGCTTCTTTTTGCCTAATTCTACTTTTCTTTTTCTTTTTTTGGTGAGACAGTTGGGGTTAAGTGACTTGCCCAGAATCACACAGCTAGTAAGTGTTAAGTGTCTGAGTTTGGATTTGAACTCAGGTCCTCTTGACTTCAGGACCAGTGCTCTATCCACTGCACCACCTAGCTGCCCTCCTGCTCTTCTTTTTAAGGAATTCTTTTCTTCAGTAAGATTATGTAATTCTGTTTCCATTTAATAGATTTGCTTTTTAGGGAGTTATTTTCTTTAGTATTTTTGTGCATCTTTTATCAAGCTGTTAATTCTCTTTTCATAATTTTCTTGCATCACTCTCATTTCTTTTCCCAATTTTCCTTTACCATTCATCTCTTTCTTTAGCTGTTCCAGGAGTTGGGGTTTGTGTCCAATTAGCATTTTTATTTGAGGCTGCTTTTTTTTTTGTTGGTGTTTTCACATTTTTATCTTCTTCTCAGTAGTAGCTTTTTATGGTCAAATTTTTGTTGTTGTTTTTTGCTCATTTTTCCCTCCTATGTCTTGTCTTTGAACTTTGTGTTAAAGTTGGGCTCTGCTTCTAAATTTTATCAGGCTTTTTTGTGCAGCTGTTTTCAGATCTACTTCTGGAGGTCTATAAATTTTCGGTGATTCCAAAATGGTGTGATCCTGGGAGAGGAATGGTCTGCTGCTGTCCTGATCTATGCTCTGGTCTTTACCTAGGAAGGATCCCTGGTCCCCTGCAGCCACAAGTGCTAGTGCTCTTTGCTTTGGAATTGTGACCAGGACCCCTGCTCCCTTGTGACCAACCACTAGCATTCCTCTCTACTATTGAACTGTGACCTGTAACTGTGTATTGGTAGAGTTGCCAGTCAGTGCCAGCTATACCTAGTGTAATATCTGACCAGGTGTCCATTTCCCTCTGAGCTGAGAGCTCCTGAAGGTGCTGTGGCTGTTATTGTTGCTGTGGTTTTTGTGGGCTCTGGATAGGCTTCCACCCTGAGTTCATAGACTTCTGCCAGCCTCTTAGGTCAGAAAAATGTCTCACTCTGACTTATTGTTGCCTCTGCTGATCCAAAATTTGATTTGAGGTGTTATTTTAAAGTTGTTTGGAAGGGAACGTTGGGACAGTTTAGCTGTGTGACTGTCCCTAATCCACTATCTTTATTCTTCCTCTTGGGTAATTTTTTTTTAATAATTTTTTGAAATATGGCAAAAAGGTTCTTTTATTTTTCATCATGGCTTTCAGATGGTCCCGTAATTCTTAGATTATCTTTCCTTGATCAATTTTCTAGCTTAGTTTTTTTTCTGATGAGAAATATTTCATTTTTCATCTTTTAACTTTATTATTATTAATTTTTTTCTTTTTTGGTGAGGAAATTGGGGGTTAAGTGACTTGCCCAGAGCCACACAAATAGTGAGTGTCAAATGTCTGAGGCCAGATTTGAACTCAGTTCCTCCTAACTCCAGGGCTGTTCCCTATTCACTGCACCACCTAGCTGCCTCCTTTTTATTATTTGTTGATGTCTAATGGAGACATTGCTTTTTCTTGCCCCATTCTAATTTTTAAGTAGTTGCTTTCTTTAATTGGCTTTTGTAACTTTTTATTTGGTAATTTTTGATTTTTAAGAAGTTATTTTCATCAGTGAAGTTCCGTATTTCTTTTATTATTTGGCTAATTTTGCTTTTAATGTGTTCTTTTATTCAGTGAAGTTTTGTGCCTCTTTTGCCATTTGGCCAGTTCTGTTCTTTACAATTTTATTTTATTCAGCATTTTTTTTTTTTTGCCTCTTTAAGCTGTTAATTCTTCAAAATTTTCTTGCGTTGCTCTCATTTCTTAGTTTTTCCTCTACCATTCATTATTTGATTTTTAAGATCACTTGCTTGGAAACAATGTATTGAAAGTGTCTTAGTAGAAAATAAACTCCTTCTCTTGTTGTTTTACTGTTTGCATGTATGGGGAACAGAATTTGTTTAAATAACTTCTCCCTTCTTGAGCTTTAGAAAACAGATAAAATGGTATTGTGTGTGTGTGTGTAAGATAATAGCATAAATTTATTACTTTACTTCTTTTCTCTTCATTTGTTTTACAATATTCTGTGGTATTGGAAAGAACTTGCTAAGTAGACATTTATTTTGGCTTTAACCCTCTTCAGAACAAATTGCATTTTGGTTTCTCTTCTCCATATTTTATCTATACATTGTCTCCAGAAATTATTTCTTGTATTTCCTCATCTGGCAATTCGAATTATTTATAAGCCTATTTTCTTAGGAATCACAGATATATATCTTTGCCAAGGGTATTATGGTCATTTTGGTCACAGACCTAGATAGCACTTTAGAGTTTAAAAGCACAAATACATTATTTCGCATGACTGTGTGATAGCTTGAGTGTGCATTTAGCAGGGAAATATTTCTTGTTGGTCTCTGTCTGAACTCCTGCTATTCTCCAATTCTTCTTTCACACTCCCGATTATTTTTTAAGTGTTTATTAAGCACTTGCTGTGTACTAAGTACTCTGTTAGCTTCTGGGCATTAAAAACCAGAAATGAAACAATCTGTCCTTTAAAATAGTTGACATTCAATTTACTTTTGTGCATGTTTATGAATTTTTTAAGTTCTTTAGTACAAAGTACATTTTTGTAAAAGTTCTATGTATAGCTGAGAAAAAATTTTATTATTTTGTATTTCTATTCATTAATTTCCAGAGATCTCTCGTTTTACTGTTCTAATTTTCTGTGTAGGTCCTTAACTTGTATCCTGTTTATCTTTTGGTTAGAATTATCTAATTCTGCAAAAGGGAACATATTGAAACCCCTAAATCTGTAATAGTTTTTCTGTCTCTTTCCTCTTCTAATCCAATTAACTTTTTTTAAAGGATTAATTAATTTACTTATTTTTAGTTTTCAACATTCATTTCCACAGGATTTTGAGTTCCAGATTTTTTCCCCATCTCATCCCTCCCCTAACTCCAAGACAGCATGCATTCTGAATACCCTTTCCCCTAATCTGCCCTCCCTTCTATCTCTCCCACCTTCTCTTAGCCCCTTTCTTTTCTGTTTTCCTGTAGGGCAGGATAGATTTCTATACCTCTTTACCTGTATATCTTATTTCCCATTTGCACGTGAAAACAATTTTTTAACATTTGTTTTTAAAACTTTGGGTTCCAAATTTTCTCCTTTCCTCCCTCCCCACCCACCCTCATTGAGAAGACAAGCAACTTGATGCAGGTTACACTTGTGTAGTCATGCAAAACACTTCCATTGTAGTCCTGCTGTGGAAAACTAATATTTCCCTTCATCCTATCCTGCTCCCCCTTTATTCCATTCTCTCTTTTGACCTTGTCCCTCCTCAGAAGTGTTTGCTTCTGATTACCCCCTCCCCCAATTTGCCCTCCCCTCTACCATCCCTCTGCTCTCTTATCACCTTCCCCCCTCTTTTCCTATAGGGTAAGATAGCTTTTCAGACCCAATTGAGTGTGTATGTTATTCCCTCCTTAAGCCAAGTCCAATGAGAATAAAATTCACTCATTCCCTCTCACCTTCCCCCACTTCCCCTCCACTGTAAAAACCTTTTATTGTCTGTTTTATGTGAGATAATTTACCCCATTATACCTCTCCTTTTCTCCTTCTCCCAGTATAATCCTCTCTCACCCCTTAATTTTATTCTGCAGATATCACCCATTCATCTTCAACTCAACCTGTGCCCTCTGTCTATCAATCTATCTGTACATATAATTTTTTCCCTCCAACCACCCTAATACTGACAAAGATCTCATGAGTTATAAATATCATCTGTCCATGTAGGAATGTAAACAGTTCAATCTTAATAAGTCCCTTATGATTTCTCTTTCTTGTTTACCTCTTCATGTTTCTCTTGAGTCTTGTATTTGAAAGTCAAATTTTCTGTTCAGCTCTGGTCTTTTCATCAAGAATGCTTAAAAGTCCTGTATTTCACTGAATGTCCATTTTTCCCCCTGAAGGATTATACTCAGTTTTGCTGGGTAGGTGATTCTGGGCTATAATCCTATCTCTTTTGCCTTTAGGAATGTCATGTTCCAAGCCCTCTGGTCCCTTAATATAGAAGCTGCTAAATCCTGTGCTATCCTGATTGTGTTTGCACAATACTTGAATTGTTTCTTTCTGGCTGCTTGCGATATTTTCTCCTTGTCCTGGGAACTCTGGAATTTGGCTATAATATTCCTAGGAGTTTTCCTTTTGGGATCTCTTTCAGGAAATGATCGGTGGATTCTTTCAATTTCTATTTTGCAGTTTTCCTTGATAATTTCTTGAAAGATGATGTCTAGGCTTTTTTAGATCATGACTTTCAGATAGTCGATAATTTAAAAATTGTCCCTTCTGATCTATTTTCCAGGTCAGTTTTTCCAATGAGATATTTCACATTCTTCTATTTTTTCATTCTTTTGGTTTTGTTTTATAATGTCTTGATTTCTCCTAAAGTCACTAGCTTCCAATTGCTCCATTCTAATTTTTAAGGAAGTATTTTCTTCAGTGAGCTTTTGGACTTCCTTTTCCATTTGGCCAGTTCTGCTTTTTAAGGCATTCTTCCCCTCATTTGTTTTTTGGACCTCTTTTGCCATTTGGTTAGTCTGTTTTTTAAGGTATTTTCTTCAGTATTTTTTTGGGTCTCCTTCCAATTAACTTTTCATTTAAGTATTTTGGTACCATGTTATCAGTATATATGTTAAGTTGTAGTATTTCTTTGTCTATAGAGCCTTTTTGATTTTGTTTTCCTGTTGATCTCTTTTATTAATGTTTGCTTTTACTGTTGCTTTGCTCCAGGACCCAGTTTTAACTCTTTCATTAACTTTTATTTCAAGTTTTTTGTAAACAACAAATTGAATTCCACTTTTGTAGTCAAATTTGTTATCTTCCATTTTATGGGTGAATTTATTCTGTTTATTTTTAGAGTTATTCTAACTAATATTCTTTCTCCTTTAATAATCCTCTATCCATCACTGCATTCCATCACAGAGAAGAAGGTGATGGAAGAAAAGGATTAATGTTAGTGATCTTTAGTTGATATTCTCAGCTTCTTTTTCACTGTTCTTTCTCTCTTCCTCATTCCCTAATCTTGATCACTGGTTTATACATATACACACACACATACAAGTGAACATATATAAGTATATGTATGTGTGTGCACACATGTGTGTACACATATATACACGTGTGTACATATATAAGTATATGTATGTGTGTACACACACATATACACACATACTTCATCATTTTTAATGTAATTTTTTGTACAAAAATACCTTTAAAACATATATGTTTATATATCTACATGTCTATAAAGATATATATCTATACATATAAATATGCATATATCTATATGTTTATATCCATGTTTATGTCTTTTTCACTTAGTTTTCCTCCCTTTTTTCTGGTTAAATTCACTTTATTATCTGAGTCTTTTTTCGTTGCTGTATTTGTTTAGGTTCCTTGTATTTATGTTTTATAGAGGGCGTGTTTTGTGCTTTTGTATAAGGGTTGCCAGGTCTCAATATATATTAGTAGTGTGAGAGAACTTGGGGAGTTTGTTCACTATGGAACAGGAATTTTAGAGTACTCATAGTGTGAAACAATTGGGGAGGGTTGGAGTGGAATACGGGCACAGGTAAGGTGGGGTTAAAGGGGATGGGGATGGCAACAAGAGGAGGAGATCTAAAGGACAGTTTTCTCCTAAATGGGTGGTGATTGATTATTAAAGGAGAGAAATGGGTAATAGCAAGTGGCCCATGAATATTGAAGTTTTCTATGTCCAATAGTATTGGAGAGGGAGCTGAGCTTGGTTTAGGTCTTTCTAGTCTTGATACAAGTTACTCCCTACTCACACTATGTAAGCCAGCCATACTGGCCTACATCTTTTTCCCTTACATATCATACTTCCCATTTTCTGTCTTTGTGCTTTTGTACTGATTGCCCCTCATTCCTGAAATGCTCCCCTTTTTACCATCACTTCCTGAAATCTCTGGTTTCCTTTGTACAGCAGGTCATGGTACCTTCTACATGAAGCCTTTCCTGATTCCCCACAATTCCTAGTGCCCTCCTTCCCAAAACTACCCTTTATTCTTAAAAAAAAAAGCCTCTGTATTCCATATATGTATGTGTATGTATATATCCTTATGTGTACCTAAATATATATATATGTGTGTGTGTGTGTGTATTTATATATATATATATAGTCTTTTCTGTTAATATATGAATTTCTTAAGAGAAAGGACTGTTAGTTTTTTTTTTCCTTTGCATTTCTAGCTTATATCTTTGTATTCTGTAGTGCCTGGCATTTAGGAATAGGATAGGGATCAAGACTGGATCTATGATTTCATTAATATGGAAGATTTCTGGAGAAGGAAATACCCTCTACTAATGTAAATTAGTACATTTGCTGCGTCTTACAGCTTTGATATTTGCCTAGAGTACTGAGAAGTTAAGTGATTTGCCCAGGGTCACATAACTAGGATTTGTAAGAGCCCAGTCGTCTTGGATCTGTGACTAAGCCATTCACTACACCTGCATGACTCTTGTGGCAAACACATAGTATGGGTGGATCATATAGCATGTGAACAAGTCTAGTCCCTCCTCCATATGACAACCCTTACATACTTGAAGATAGCTGTAATGTTAAGACTCCCCCCAGAGTCTTCTCTTCCCCAGACTAAACATGACCATTTCTTTTAGCCAGTCCTCATGTCAGTGACTTAAGGTCAGTTTGCCCTCCTTTGGATAGCTTTCAGGTTATTAGTAACCTTCTTAAACTGTGGTGCACAGAACTGAACATGATAGTCCAGATGAGGTCAGGATGTGATAGGGCTGTCACTTCCCTATACCTGGAAGCCATATTTCTCTTAATATAGCCTAAGATTTCTTTACTTTTTTTCAGTGCCACAAATCATGCTTTTAACTGATGGAGCTTAAAGTCAACTAAAATTTCCAAATTTTTTTTTGAGCAATTAACCTTCTAAGGATGCCTCCTCTCTTATCTTAAGACTAGTGAAGTTAGTTTTTTTGTGCCTAAGACTTTGTATTTGTCTCTGTTGAATTCCTTCTTTTTAGATTTTTCCCAGTTCTCTAGAGGGGGAGAAATGACAATTTGAAGGGGAGAAGCAATATTAGGGACAAATGGAGAAAAGTATAAACCTGACTCTCCTAACTTTAAAATGAATGGGTTAAGTAATTCAATAATATGAAAAAGAATGATAGATTAGAGAAGAAAAACAGCAAAAGAATCTGTTGCTTATAAGAAACACATTTAAAAAGCAAAGACATACACAAAATAAAAATGAGGGGCTAAAAAAAATCACTATGCTTGAAGTGAGGCAGAAGTAGTTGGTGGCTCAGTGGATAGAGCACTGGGTCTAGAGTCAGGAAAACACAAATTGAAAACCAGCCTTAGACACTTCCTAAATGTGTGACTCTGGGCACAACATTGAACTTCTGTTTGCCCTGACAAAGTGACCCACTGGATCCACTGGAGAAGGAAATGACAAATCACTTCAATATTCTTGCCAAGAGAACCCCATGGAAGTCCATGGGGTCATGAAGAATTGGACACAACTGAAAGTCTGAAGGACAACAACATGTGTAAAGTGAATACAAAAAAAGAGTTGCAGTCATGCTTATCAGACAAAACAAAAACATTCAAATATAAAAAGAGAAACAAGAGAACTATTATGCTAAAAGAGGGGGAAGGGAGAACGGAATAAGCATTTTAAAAGGAACCATAGATGACAACGTTTCTATAGGATTTGCTCTGTTTCAGGCACTGTACTAAGTGGTTTATAAGTATTTCATTAGATCCACACAACAGTCCTTGGAGGTAGGTGCTTTATTATCCTTATTTTATAGATGAGGAAATTGAGGCTTAACAGAGTTGTCAAAAACTTGCTCAGGGTCACACAGCAAGTAAGTATTGGAGGCCTGATTTGAACTCAGATCACAACAAACTTATATTAATTATTAAATTTCTGTGCTTCAAATACTGTAGCATCTAAATTCATAAAGAATACATTAACTGATCTACATGAAGAAGACCATGATGACACAGGATTTCAGTGTTCCTCTCACTTTTGGATACATCTAAGAAAAAGATGGAGAAAAAAGAAAATGTAGAACTGAATAATTTTTTTTTTTGAGATAGTAGAGCTAGAAGATTCACAGAATCTTCTAAATGGGGCTAGAAAAGAAAAAATATGTATATGTATACATACACAGAGCTTTAACATTAGGAACTTTTACATTTATAAAGGCAAAGATGTTGAAAAGGAAGAAATAGTTAATCCTTGACAGAACACAGGGCAATAAAAATAGTGATTAATTCAAGGAGCACAAACAAAAAAACAGACTCAAATGGTGACCTAACAGTTAAATCCTATGGGTCAAGGAGCAAATCACAGAAACAATCAGTAATTATGTGAACAGAAATGACAATGATGAAGCAACATGCCAAAATTTCTGTGGTGCAGCTAAAGCAGACAAGCTAAATCCTTTCTCTATTATGGAAAAAAATACAGCTCAAGTTGTATTTATTCCAGTAAAACAAGGATGATTCAACATTGGGAAAATAAGTAGCATAATTAAGCATATTAAAAACAAACATCCAAAACCAAATGATTATCTGAAAAGATGAGGGAAAAGCATTTGACATAATACAACACCCATTTATGCTACAAAACTCTACAAAGTATAGGCATAGAGACTTTAACACCATAAAAATATCTATCTAAAACCAAAAGCAAGCATCACATACAATGATTGATGCAGTAATTCTAATCTGTTCACTGTTATTTGATATAGTTCTGAAAATGCTAGCAACAGCAATAAGACAGGAGTAAGAAATTAGAGGCATAAAGATAGATAAATCAGAGATAATTCTTCCTCTTTACTGATAATATGATGGTATAAATCTTAGTAAAATATACTTCAGGAGGCAGTGATAGAAAAGAAAATCTCATTCCAAATAACTACTAAATGTATAAAGGATCTTGGGAATCAGTCTACCAAAGCACACAGAATATTTGTATAGATTAAATTAGATTTGTATAAATTAAATTTGTATAGATTAAGTACAGTGCTCATTAAAGAAATTTTTTTAAAAATAACTTAAATAGCTGGAGATATATTTAGTGCTCATGGCTGGGCCATGCCAACATAATAAAAAGTGATAGTACTACCACAGTTAATTTAATCTTTTAATTTCATACCAATCAGATTATAAAAGGGATGCTTTACAAAACTTAAAAGATCTATAATATGAAGAGAAGCAATGACTAGAAATAGGAATATGAAGGGGTTATAGCACTTCCAGATCTTAAATTATTGTGTAAAGCAGTCGTCATCTGGTTTAAAGAAAATAAAGAGATAGATTTATTAACGAAAATAAAGAGATTCATTGGGATTCAATAATGTATTATTTGATAAAGCAAAAAAATAATTACTTAGGCAAAGACTCTCTATATGATAAGAGCTGATGGTAAAACTTTGAAGACATCTGGCAGACATTAGGCTTAGATTAACACTTATACCTTATTCTACAATATATTCTAAATTGATATGTGAACTTAATATTAAAGATCATTGTTTAAAAAAAAATTAGAAGAGTAGAGCATGTACCTCTCACAGCTATGAGTGGGAGTGTATTCTTGACCAAAAAAAGAATAGAGATAAAAATTGGTAACTTTGATTATGTGAAATTAATGCAATTAGGGAAAGAAGGGATTTGATTGAATGGGAAAAATTTTTGAATAAAATTTTACTTGTAAGAGTAACATACGTATGTATATGTCTATAAATACATATAATCAGTAGAACTGTTCCCCAGTAAATAAGTAGTCAAAACATATGAACAAAAAGTTCTCCACAGAATTTCAAAGTATTAGTAGCCGCATAAAAGAATACTCTAAATCATTAACAAGAGAAATGTAAATCAAAACAATCCTTAGGTTTCATTTCACACCCTGCAAATTGGCTGAAGGAATTGTGTAGAGATTGATTCATTGGCACAACCATTTTTGAAAGACGTTTGTAATTGGAGCAGCTAGGTTGTGCAGTGAATAGAGCTCTGGCCTTGGAGTCAGGAGGATATGAATTCAAATCCAGCCTTAGACACCTGACACTTAGCAGCTGTGTAACCCTGGGCAAGTCACTTAACCCCAATTGCCTCACCAAAAAAAAAAAAAAAAAAAAAGCGTAAGGGAAAAAAAAAGAAATTTGTAATTATTCAAAATAAAATGAGTACAATGCCTGTACCATTTGACCCAGAGATTCTATTATAAACTTATACTCCAAGGAAGCCATTGATAATAACAAAGTCCCTATATATGCCAAAATATTTAAAGTAAGTGACCATCATTTGGGGAATGGCTAAACAGGTTGTATTACATGAATGTATTGCATAATATTTTGTTGTAAGAAATGAAGTGTGTTGATTAAAAAGGTTTGAGACATAGTTTCTAGGTAATTTGATCATTTTATTAATAAGGTCCGCACATTATTAATAAAATGATGGTCATTTGGCTGTCTCTCTTAGACCAAAGACAGTCATGGCAGCAGGCTCTGAGCTTATATGTTCTTTTGCAAGAGGAGTGGCAATCAGTGTGTTTGCTTAACACAATAGGAGGTGAGCTATACTAAAATGAGGGGCTGACAGTGATGTCATGTCACCCTTGAACAGAGAAACTATCTCTATACTCAGACCACCCCAGCCTTGGGGTAGCTATACAAAAGGATTTCTCTCTACCCATGCTTGATTGAATGGAATTCACCTGAGACTAGAGATTCCTTGTAGGGTTGGGTTGGTTCAGATAGAGGGTCTTGAAAAAAGAAAAGAGAGGGAATGCTGTATCTTCCCAAATCATTACTTATTAATAATAATTTCTCTCAGAAGCATGGAAAGAACTAGTTGAACCAATTCAGAGGGAAGTAAGCAGATCCAGGAAAATAATACACTCAATGATTACAACAGTGCAAATGGAAGAAACCACAGATAAACAAAAAATCAAAAGTAAATATTGCAAAAATATGAACAAGAATTGTTTCAATGAAGAAGTATGAGAGGACCCTTTGTATGTCCTTTTGTGAAAGTGGCATGTCCACAGGTGTTGCGCATTGCATGTTTTCAGACTTTTTCAATTGATTATACTGATTTCTTCCCTCATCTTCCCTTTTCAATTATCTTTCCTATTCTTTTTGTATTCTGTATTCTATATACCTTATAGGCATAGTTGAATTGACTCCCTTCTCTTAACATCCTTATACCAATCCACTTTCCATTTCCAGCGTTAAGAATTTGTAGCCCCAGAACATTGTTTCAGAACTAGACTACATTGGTTCTAGTCTTTGTCAAAAGAGCCCTATTAGACTGTGAACTTAGCACCAGAAAAAAAAAAAAACAACATATAAGTGTGTAATTTGAAATTTAATTTCTCACTGTAGCTCTTATTGATTTCCCTCACAATCTGTAACTAAACCAACTGACAGGTTGATAGATGGATCCACCAGCATTTTACTGGGCACTATGACAACCATTTTTCATATCCTTCATTCAGTTATTTTCTATCATATCCTGGATGAATTTTTTTCCATCTTTCCTATGAATAAATGTTCCATACCTGTGTCCCTGTTGGTTGACCTTGAAAAATAAATTACCAAAGATCCCACAGAAGTTATACGCAAACTGTCAGCTCTGAAAAAAAAATTACCATAGAGCTGCAGAGATTATAGCAAAAAGCTTTTTACCAGCTTTTAACTCTGAAAAATAAAATGCCAAAGAGCTCATAGAGGTTATAGGCAAAAAGCCTTCCTTAGTTCCTTGGAGGAGGGACACTTGACGTGTTTGGGGTCTGCTTTAGGAGTGGGGAGACCCAAGGCAACAAGGCTAAACCTTGATACATATAGTTGTGGCAAGACAAAGAATCAAGCAGTGAGACATAACAGCAGCAATAAGTTGTAACAGAAACAACATGGCAAGTTTGCCTAAAGGCAAAAGTCTGTTCATAGTAGGGCATCATGAGCAGGATGTGATTCCTGTAGGTGCTCATACAAGCTCAGGGACCACCAGTTCTGTAATTTAGCTACAGCAGAGTTCGTCCAGCAGGTGAGGGAAAAGGACTATTGTTATGCCAAGCTCAGGAAACAACTTCTTCGCTGGGCCTTAGTCTTGGAAAACAAGGTATCTCATAATAAGAAAAGAGAATAGTGAGAAGAGGAGTGGTTTTGGGGTAGGGGCCCTAACGTCTCCAATTGTAATATTCTATTGTGTGAGTATCCAGAAACTCATTACGAAGAATAATATTTGGGTCTCATTTTTCAAATATATAAGGGAGTCAAGTATATAAAAATGAGAGCCATTCTCCAATTGATTAATGATTAAAGAGTATGAACTGGCTGTTTTCAGAAGAAAAGCTATCAATAGTCATGAAAAAATGTGCTAAATCACTAATAATTAGAGAAATGCAAATTAAAATAATGCTGAGGTACCACTTCATACCCATCGTATTGACTTAAATGACAGAAATGGAAAATGATAAATGTTGGAGGGAATGTGAAAAAATAGGTACATTAATGCGTGGACCTGTGAACTGGTCCAGCTCATCTGGAGAACAATTTGGAGCTATTCCAAAAGATACTATAATCATGCATGCCACTACTGGGTTTATATCCTAAAGAGATCAAGGGAAAAGGATTCATTTGTACAAAAATATTTATAGCAGTTTTTTTTGTGGTAGCGGAGGGTTCCCGTCAATTAGAGAATAGCTGAACAAGTGGTATATGATTATGATGGAATACTACTATGCTGTAAGAAATGACAAAGGGGGTAGTTTCAGGAAAAAAACCTGAGGAGATTTATATGAAGTGATTGAAAATGAAGTGAGTGGAACTAGGTATACATAGTAACAGTATTGTGAAAGACTTAGCTACTTTGATTAACACTGTGAACCAAGACAGTTTCAAAGGACTTGTGAAAAATGCTGTTTACCTACAGAGAGAGAACTGATGAACTCTGAGTGCAGATTGAAGTACTTTTTTAAACTTTATTTTTCTTGTCTCCCACCCCCCAACATTTTTATTGTGGAAATATTTTTTGTGTGACCTGACATATATAATGGGTATCATATTTCTTGTTTTCTCAGTGGTGGGGGAATAAAAATTTTAAATTTAAAAATAAAAAATTGTCAAGTAGGATTTTTTACTTGATCTTTGAAGTAATACTGAGCCACTGGTCATTTGATTAGATCAGAGCTTTAGGAAGATCAATTTAACAGCTGAGTAGAGGATGGATAAGAGTGGGAAAAGAATTGGACCCGGGATAGAACTTTGTAGGAATTGACTTGGATGAAGATCCAGCAAAGAAGACAGAGAAGCAACAGTCAGATATCCATTTCATTTTAGTTTTGTTGTCATTGACACTGGGCAAAATAGTTTCTAATTTCTTTTATTCTTTATTTGTTATAAATTATTGGTTTTCATTTTTAAAAATTTTGGCAATTGGGTTTTTCACTCTTCTTTAGTTAGATTACATAACCATATATATGTATTCTTTTTTTTTTTACTTTCCATTTAATCTTTGATTTTTTTTCCAGATTCTATTTTTTGTTTATTTGAGGTTTTAAAATTTGATTTTTTTCCCTAGGTTTTATTTTTTAAATTACATACCCCATTCATTAATTTGTTTTCTCTTGTTGATGAAAGTATTTATTTAGAGAGAAAAAAAATTTCTCTTAAGGACTACTTTGTCTACATCTTCAAAGCATTGGTATATCTTTTTCTTGCTAATTTCTCTTATGATGTTAGCCTTTAGTTCTATGATTTGATATTACAATTCTTTGGTATTTAATTATTTAGTATCCATTTAATTTGGAATTTTTTTTTCAAATGACAGACAAAACGTTTATTAAATGCTGAAGCTGCAATAACAAGAAAACATAATAAGCTCTCTAGGAAATTCTAATATGGAAAGACAAAACCTGAAGTGGATTTGAAAGGAGTGAGAGAGGAAAGGAGCAGTCTGTGTGAAAGTGGAGTGCACCAAAGAGTGAGCAGTATATTTGAGCCTTCTCATATTTTGTTGGTTCCAGTCTAGGATTCATCATTGTTTTGGCCACAACTTTGAGTTACCGTTGGGCCAGCAACAATTTGGTGGTGGAACATATTGGAGAGTGAAGAGGAAGTGGAAAATGAGCAGCATGTCTGGGCCTATTATGAATTATAATTTTATTAAATTTTGGTAAATAAAGGATGTATTTAATATTTCTGCTTTTCTACATTTATTTATAAGGTTTTCATGTCCTGGTATAGGTTACTTTTTGTAAAGATGCTATCCATAGCTGAGGAATGTGAACTCTTCCCATTCAGTACTCTCCAGACATCTGTCATGTATGAATTTTCTTAAATTCTTTTCAGATCCTTAATTTCCTTCTTGTTTATTCTTTTGTTAGATTTGTCTAATCTTGAAAGGGATATGTTGAGGCCCTAAATTGTTACAATTTTACTATATGTAAAAATTTACATACTAATTAGGAAGATGATACCATCTGTTAATCAGTTGATAACTATAATATGCATGTATGATATATAGCATAAGTATAAAGAGAATAAAAACAAAATAGTTAAATACAAGGTTGTTTGTGAGGGAGAGCATTACCATCCTGGTAACAAATTTCCTTTATCTCTCTTCCCCTTCTCAGCTAAACTCTTTGAAAAAACCGTCTATATTCCAGACCTTCTTACTCTCTTCTAAAACATCTGCAGTTTAGCTTCTGATTTCATCATTCTCCTGCAACTGTTTTTTTTCCCCCGAAGTTGTCATTAGTTTCTTAATTGCCCTATCTAATGACCTTTTCTCAGTCCTCATCTCTTTAACATTAGACACTGTTCCTAATACAGTGTCTGCTACATAATGGATACATTAATCTTCATTGAGTTAGTAGATGCTACTGTGTAACAAATACAATCATCAGATAATAGAATTAGAACCAAATAGATCTTAGATGTTCTTTAGTCCTACCTTCTCATTTTACACATGAGTTAAGTGAAGCCCAAGGTTGCCCAGGTACTCTTAAGTGGCTCAGGTGAGGTTTGAACTCATATCCTTTGCCTTTGACTCCAAGAGCCAAGTGTTTTGTTTGTTTGTTTGTTTTTTGGTGAGGCAGTCTGGTTTAAGTGACTTGCCCAGGGTCACACAACTAGGAAGTGTTGTGTCTGAGGCCACATTTGAACTCAGGTCTTCCTGACTCCAAGGCTGGACCTCTATCCACTGCGCCACCTAGCTGCCCCTCAGCCAAGTGCTTTTTTCACTGCACTAGGCTTCCTCGTCATTCATGATACGTATCAATCTAAGGATTATTTATTATATGTAGTTTTGAGAAAGGAATCACTGTCTTCTCAATTCTGTCAATTCATATTTCTATATACATACAAGTTTTTATAAAGCCAACTAAATCTGTAGTTGTTAACCATTTCCATTGTAGGATTAAAACAAAATTTTTATTGCTGTCTTTTGTTTTTATATCACTTATATATCCTATTGCATCTCTTTCCCCACCCCTCCCAGTAAGTCATACTTTAAGAAAAAAGAAGATAAAAAAGCTTAAAAAAACACCTAGCTAACATATCAAAAAATTCTGGTGCAATGTTTGATACCTAAGGTTCTCCACATTTTCAAAGAAGTTGGAGGACATGAGTTCACATATTTCTCCTTTGGAACTAAGCCTTGTTACAATTTTGCAACTTTTAGTTTTGATTGATTTGTTACTGTTCTTTCCAATTACGTTGTTGTCATTGTGTGTATTGTTTTCCTGGTTTTGGTAACCATTTTGCATCAGTTCCTGTACGTCATGTAAGGGGTATCAGTACTCTTCTTGGGTTGTTGCCAGTACAATAAAAATGATAATACTACTAAATAAAGTTAGATTTAGTGCTGTATATATACCAAACCACCAAAGGGGTACTTTGCACAGTTTGACAAAATAATAAAATAATTCACCTGAAGGAACAAAAGATCTGGAATATCAAAGGCAATAATGAAAAAAAAATAGGAATGAAGGAAGATATCTAATATCTCAGACTATTTTATAAAGCAATAGTCATCAAAACTATTTGATTTCCTTCTAGTGACACTGCTTTCCTAGCCAGTACTGACTGTTCTTTTTCTCAAAACCCTAACGCAGTGGGGGAATTGAAATATTCCTTGCTCTCCCCATTGCCACTTCTAGTTTTTCCATCTATAATCATCACTTAGAAACTTCTCCTTGAGGTTCACACTAAAAAAAGTTATCACTCAATCCAGAACCTGGTGGCCATTATCTATTGAAGCTTGACATTTTCCTTCCTTCCTCAGTGAATGAAGTGTTTGGCTCCCACTCTTTCTCTCCACCTCACTTTCTGCCCTTATATTAAGGGACTTGGCATATTTACACAGATATATACATATGTGTATGTGTATATATGTATATGTGTGTGTATATATATATACACACACTCCCTCAAATGCTCAAACTTCATAGTTCTCACTCAACTCAATTCACATGACCTACTTCTTTACTACATTTCAGCTACTCATAAACATAGCAATATCCTTAATCTTCAAATCATTTGTAGGCGTTCTACTTACATGTTTAGAGACTTTGAAATTCCTCTATCTGATCATAATCTTTTATCATCCCATCTTTCCAGATGCCTATCATCTTCTGCGTGACCTCCATTCTCTCCACTCCTCTGTACTCTGCCGGCCATCACTCTCACAGTTGCTATACTCAGAAAGGCTGTGTCATTATCATATTCATAAAGTTAGAGCTGGAAAGGGTCTTAGAAGCACAGAAATGTTAAATGACTTGCCCAAAGTCAGATAGCTAGTCACATAACTGTATTTGAATCTAGATCTTTGTCATTTTAAGTCACATGCTCAATTTGCTACACCATATCTCTTTTATAAACTAGGAAGAAAAAAGTGGGAGAGTTTCAAGGATAAGGAGTTTTGACATTAAGAATAAGAGAGAAAAGGGCTCACATGAATTGGTTCCTTTTATTCAGTAAATTAAGAGGTAAGGTATTAAGCTTAGAGAATGGGGCATAGGGCAGCTTGGGAGGACTGAGGACAGGATGGAATAGTTTTGGTTGGAGTCATTTTAGGGGGAATAAAAGGATTGCTTTGCTGTAGTGAAGGCCCAGTTGATATTAGATAACATGAATTGTAATGTAGCAGTAAGCATGATTTATGAGACTTCCCTCCAATTGTGTTCAGCAGTAGGCTCAGAGGATATAGATGATAGGGAGTAATCCAAGGCTGAGGTTTGGCAAGGAATAAGAAGTGACAGGAAAAGGGAGAATGAGGGATTTGAGATTAGATAGCATTGTTAATTTAAATTTATTAACTCTCCAGTGGAAATTGAGAAGGAACAGAAAGTCAGAGCTGAGCTAATGGCCTGAGGAAGTACTGAGGAGAGGAGGATCTGAAGATTGTGATGATTCTAACAATTAAGTTTAGTAGTGTTAAGGTTTAGGGAGAGAGATGAAGTGATATGGGGTTGTGGTCAAAAAGAGGAATGTCAGGCAGTCTGATGAGATGATGTGGATGAAAGTGTTCATGTTTTACACACCAAAATTATTAATACCTTATTGCTTTGCATTTGTGTGTCTGCTTTGTGTGAGTTATTTTTGTGTGTCTCTGTTAAACAGCCTGACATCAAGAATCATTTATTCTTTTCTATTCCATCCTTTCCTTTTTTTGCTCCCATGTCATATGTTACAGAGTTCAGTTTTCTGAAGGTACACATTAAATATTTAGTGAACTGGTTACCTAATTCTATATGTAGCATATGGAGTAAGGTGCTTAATAACTTTTTTATGGTAGTAATGGTTAAGAAAATAAAACTTAAATTTCTGTATCCTGATGAAAATGTTTACTCTGGTTAGATATTTTGCTTGTGTTAATCTTCATTTGTCTTTTCTCTGGATACCTCTCGTTTGGTTTCTACATAATAGAAGCTGCCTGCTATATCCTTCATAGATCGCTAGTAAAGTAAGTACCATTTATTTGTTCTCACTTTCAGGTTATGCAGCCTGACCTTAAAAAAGCTGGTCGTTTTCAAGGAATTGGAAAAGGAACTCATCTCAGTTGTAATTGCAGTCAAAATGCAGGTAATACTTTACTTGTGTAAAAAAAAAAAAAAGCCGTTTGGTTATTGATGTTAGGTAGATAAAAATGACTAGATTAAAAATATAATAATTCGCCATTATACATCAGCTTTACAAAATACTTTTCTCACTTTCTTACAGTAGTCTTCTGCATTAGGTGTTGCAAGTTTTATTATCTATTTTACAGGAGTAGAAAACTGAAGGTAATTTGCAGTCTCACAAATTTCAGGTATCAATGTTAGATTGTGGATCTTGGTTTCATCCTTTCAAGTTCTGCACTATTTTCATTGTAACTGTGTTGAAGAAAATATTAATACCATAGTCTGTGTTATAGACTCTAGCCTACCAGAAACAATTTTTATTAATTTATTACTATGCTAAAATGAAACATTATCTTACCTGACATAGAACTTTTTAAACCAACAGTGTAGTCATACCTTCAGATGTGTCTTTCCACAAGTCATTTTGAAGGTCTGATTTATAGAATTTTTGAAAATTTCACAGTATGATAAAACAAATCAGGGTTATTAACATTTTGCCTCATCATATTTTCATGTCAACAAAAGCCTCTTTCACTATCTACTATGTGTCAGGTGCTGTGATAAGTGCTGGGAATATAAAAAGGGCAAAAACAATCCCTACTCTCAGGGAGCTCACATTCCAACAGGGAAGACAGCATATCAGTGTCTCTGTACAAACAAGGTATATGCAGCTTAAACTGGAGATAATCTCATGGGAAAGGCACTAGCATTAAGGGAGAGTTAAGGAAAACTTATCTTAGAAGGTGGGATTTTAATTGGTGCATGAACAAACCCCGGGAAGCCACGATATGGAGATTGAGGAAGGAGCGAATTCCATACAGGAGGGACAACCAGTGAAAATGCCCAGAGTCAAGAGATGGAATGTCTCATGAGAAGAACAACAGAGAGGCATATGCCTTTATCTCTGTCCACAAATACATATGTGTCTTTCATTCTTTTTTTTATTTCATTTTTTATTTAGTATTTTATTTTTCCCCAGTAACACGTAAAAGCAATTTCTAACATTCATTTTTAAAACTTTGAGTTCTAAATACTCTCTCTTCCTTCTCCCCACCTCCCACATTGAGAAGGCAAGCAATTTGATATAGGTTATACATGTGTAGTCATGCAAACTATGTCCATGTTGTGAAAGAAAATGTAGACAAAAAAACAACAAAACTTCAAGAAAACTAAATTTTAGAAAGTTAAAAAAAAGTGTGCTTCAATTTGCATTCAGACAATATCAGTTCTTTCTTTGGGGATGGATGGCAGTTTTCATCATAACTCCTTCAGAGTTGTCTTGGATCCTTTTATCTCTGAGAATAGCTAAGTCATTCATAGCTGATCATCTTACAGTATTACTCTTACTTTGTACACAGTACATTTCATTTTGCATCAGCCCATGCAAGTCTTTCCAGGTTTTTCTGAGAGCATCCTGCTAATCATTTCTTATAGTACAAGAATATTCTGTCATAATCACATATCACAATTTGTTCAGCCATTCCCCAATTGATGGGTATCCCCTCAATTTCTAATTCTTTGCCCCCAGAAAAGAGCTGCTATAAATATTTTTGTACATATAGGTCATTTTCTTTTTTGTTTTTTATTTCTTTTGGGATACAGACCTAGTAGTGGTATTGCTAGGTCGAAGAGTGGGCATAGTTCCAAACTGCTCTACAGAATGGTTGACTTAGTTCACAGCTCCACCAAGAGTTCATTAATGTCTCATTTTTCCCATATCCCCTTCAACATTTGTCATTGACTTTTTGTGCTGTATTAGCCAATCTAATAGGTACAAGGTAGTACTTCAGAATTGTTTTAATTTGCATTTCTCTACTCAATAGTGAGTTAGAGTATTTTTTCATATGGCTATAGATAGCTTTCATTACTTCATCTGAAAACTGATCATATCTTTTGATCATTTATCAATTGGGGAATGGCTCTTATTTTTGTAAATTTGACTCAGTTCTCTGTATGTTTGTGAAAAAGAGGCCTTTCTCAGAGAAACTTCAAAATTTTTTTTCACAATTACTGTTGCTAACTGAATTTCCCTCTGCCCTATCCCCCCCCCCCCCCTTTTTCTCCCCCCCCCCCCCTCCTTTTACTCCTTCCCTCCTCAAAAGTATTTTGCTTCTGCCTACCTTTTCCCCCTCCCCCAATCTGTCCTCCCTTGTATCAACACCCCCCTTCTCATATCCCTTTCCCCTCCTACTTTCCTATAGGGTAAGGTAGATTTCTATACCCATTTGAGTGTATATGATACTCCAGCCTTGAGCCAATTCTGATGAGAGTAAAGTTCACTCAGTCCCTCTCTCCTCCCCCCCTTACCATCCATTGTAAAACTTTTTCTTGCCTCTTTTATGTGAGATAATTTACTCTATTCTACCTCTCTCTTTCTCTTTCTCCCAGTGCATTCCTCTCTCACCCCTTAATTTTATTTTTTAGATATCATCCTTTCATATTCAGCTCACATCTGTGCCCTCTGTCTATATATACTCCTTCTAACTACCTAATAATGAGAAACGTCTTATAAGTTACAAATATCATCTTCCCATGTAAGAATGTCAACAGTTTAAACTTAAGTCCGTTATGATTTCCCTTTCTTGTTTACCTTTTTATGCTTCTCTTGAGTCTTGTAAATGTTCTATTCAGCTCCGGTCTTTTCATCATGAATGTTTGAAAATCCTCTGTCTTATTGAATGTCCATTTTTCCCCCTAAAGGATTATACTCAATTTTGCTGGGTAGGTGATTCTTGGTTTCAATCCTAACTCCTTTCCCTTCTGGAATAGCATATGCCAAGCCCTCTGATCCTTTAATGTAAGAAGCTGCTAAATCTTGTGTTGTCCTGACTGTGGCTCCACCATACTTGAATTGTTTCTTTTTGGCTATTTGCAATATTTTCTCCTTGACCTGGGAACTCTGGAATTTGGCTATAATATTCTTGGCAGTTTTCATTTTGGGATCTTTTTCAGGAGGTGATTAGTGAATTCTTTCCATTTCTGTTTTACCCTCTGGTTCTAGAATATTGCAGCAGTTTTCCTTGATAATTTCTTGAAAGTTGATGTCTAAGCTCTTTTTTTGATCATGGCTTTCAAGTAGATTAATAATTTTTAAATTATCTCTCCTGGATCTATTTTTCAGGTCAGTTGTTTTTCCAATGAGATAAACATTGTTTTCTATTTTTTCCATTCTTTTGATTTTGTTTTATTGTTTCTTGATTTCTCACAAAGCCATTAATTTTCATTTGCTCCATTTTAGATTTTAAGGAATTATTTTCTTCAGTGAGCTCTTGGACCTCCTTTTCCCTTTGGGCAATTCTGCTTTTTAAGACACTCTTCTCATTGGCTTTTTGGACCTCTTTTACTATTTGGCCTAGTCTGCTTTTTAAGGTGTTATTTTCTTCAGTATTTTTTTGTATCTCCTTTACCAAGCTTTTGAGTTGTTTTTCATGATTTTCTTGGATCACTCTCATTCCTCTTCCTAATTTTTCCTCTACCTTTCTTAGTTGATTTTCAAAATCTTTTTTTGAGCTCTTCCATGGCCTGAGACCAATTCATATTTTCTTGGAGACTTTGGATGTGGGAGCTTTGCCTGTGTTGTCTTCTTCTGACTGTGTGTTTTGATCTTCCTTGTCACTATAGTAAGTTTCTATAGTCGAGGTTTTTTTTTCCCCATTGTTTGCTCATTTTCCCAGCCTATTACTTGACTTTTAACTTTTTGCTAAAGCTGAGCTCTGCTTCCAGTGTGGAGGGTGTACTGTCTCAAGGTTCAGGGGTTTTGTGCAGCTGTTTTCAGAGATACTTCTAGGAACCTGTAAGTGTTCAGTTGTCCTGGCCTGTGCTCTGGTCTGTGAGCAACCACAAACACTCTTTTCTGCTCTGGAACTGTGAAGAGGGTCTCTACACCACTGGGGCCACAAGCTCTGCTGTGGCACTAGGCTCCTCCTTGCCCTTGGACTGCCACCTAAGACTGCAACCTGGATCTAAGTATAGGCAAAGCAACAGAGTCCTGTCTCAGTGCTAGCAAAAAGCCTAATGTAATCTCCTATCCAGTTCTACCCCCTTACTGTTTGTGGCTTGAGAGCTCCAGAAACAGCTGCTGCTACTGATTCAGTGGCTCCCATGGTCTACTTCTTGTTTTATGGGGCCTGGGCTGTGCTGGCGCAGCCTGTGCTTGATTGTACTCCACTCTCAACTAGGTGGGACAGACCTCTCCTGTCATCCTTCCAAATTGTTTTCAATGTCTGTGGGCTGAGAGGTCTAGAAACCGCCACTGCTGCCAGTGATTGAGTAGCCCCAGGGCTTACTACTGGTCTTCACTGGCACAGCCTGCACTAGATTGTGCTCCTCTTTTACCCTGATGCAACAGACCTTTCCTGCTGACCTTCCAAGTTGTCTTGGGCTAGAAATTTGTTTCACACCTTTTTTCTGTTTTCTGCTGATCTAAAATTTGTTTAGAACCATTTTTTAAAGGTATTTGGAGGGGTTTAGGGGAGAGCTCAGGCCACTCCCTGCCTTTTCTATGCCATCTTGACTCTGCCTCCTGCCTCTTCTGTTCTTAAAAACTCTTAATTAATCCTACCATCCTGGTAACAAATCTTTTCTATTTCTCCTACCCTTCTCAGTTAAACTCTGAAAAAGTTGTCTATACTCTGTGCCCCAAATTTCCTAGTCTCTTCTAAAATATCTGCACTTTTGCTTCTGAATTCATCATTGAACTGAAACTGTTCTCTGCAAAGTTATCAATGGTTTCTTAATTGCTCCCAATCCCCATCTTTCTTGATCCTTGTAACATTTTATCACTATTAATCACTTTTTCTTGCATACTGTCTCCTGGATTTTCATGACACTTCATTCTCTTAAGCCTCTTAACGAGCTGGTTTCCACTGGTTCCCCTGCCCATACTGAGGTACTCGGGGGTCCTGGTGTTGGTGCTTCCTTGTTCCACCATCCTGGGGTTCAATATTTCCCCCTGATGTGCAGAGGTGGGGCTTTCCACTGGCTTGGTGGGATGCTTCCTGTTCTGTACTGCTTCCCCTCCCTCCCCCCGAGGGAGAGCGGTCTTTCATGTTAATCCCCTAAGCTTCCTGGGCTACTAGACTGCTGTACTCCATCTTTCTGGTGGTTCAGCTGTTCCAGGGTTTTTCCTGAGGTGATATTTTCTGGGCTTTCAAAGGTCAGTAAGGGAGTGTGAGAGCAACTTACTTCTTACTCTGCTATTTTGGCTCCCAGAGGCGGAACCATGGAACTGTCTCCTCGTCATTTCTTACAGCACAATGTATTCCATCACAATCATATACCACAACTTGTTCAGCTGTTCCTGAGTTGATGGACATCCTCTCAATGTCCAATTCTTTGCCAGTACAAAAACTGCTGTAGATAATTTTGTACAAATAGGTCTTTTTCCTTTTCCTTTGATCTCTTTGGGATACAGACCTAGTAGTATGATGTCATTTTTTTTTTTAAAAGAAAGACATTGAAATATTTTAAAGAATGCATTGAAGAAAATTGAAGTAAGTTCATAGGGAAGCATAGCAAGTATAGGCAATTTTGAAAGTAACATGTAGAATTTATTATATACTTATAAAAAGATCAAGTGGTAATTAAGATTTGCGGGTTCATAGAGCATCCTGTTTATGTTCTTCTGTGTGTATGGAAATGTTCTTTTGTATGTGTGTAAGTTCAGAATTTTAAAAAGGAATAAGAAATAGTAATGCTAATTCTCTAAAGAGAGGAAACACTACAAGACTTTTTTATGAGTCTAATATAGTCCTGATGACTGAAACAGGGAAGAACAAGGCAATGAGAGTATTATATACAAATATCATTGATGAATATTAATAACAAAATTATAAACAGAAAACCTCCAACAAGACCATAATATGTCCCCACCAGATTTAATATGAGATTAAATTTACATTAAGGATGATTCTATATTAAGAAAACAATCAGCACAATACTTTTAGCCAAAAATAGCTGCCTTAAAAATGAGGCAAACTTTCCACCTCCCATATACCTACTCTAGCAAAAACCTGAAGTTCGCACCAAGCCAAATAATGATTAAGAAATCCAGTGAGAAACTACAGTAAGTGATTTCTTCTACACTGTGATAGCCTTAGTGCTATGCTTTGGATTGGGGAGGTTGCCCCTACTTGATCTTACCCTATGTTACCTGAATTCCTGTGACAACTTCTTTGTGGAATTAGACCTACCTAGATCTTTGAGGTTTATGGGCCTTCTGTGGAGTTTCATGCAGGATTCTCAGGACCTTAGAGGCAGTGGTTACACTGGTTACTGTTGCTTCCTGGACCTTCCAGGAGCCCTTTCAATTCTAGGGGTGTGAATAGGTGCTGGGCAGCCTCTATACAGTCAGCTGTCATGGCTGGGAGTCTTCTCTGGATGTCACATAGATATTTCAAACTTACCACGTCCAAAAATAGAAATGAGTTTTTTGTTTTTTTTCAAGTGTTGCATTTTTGTTTTTCCTTAGGGAATTGCCCTTCTTTCAATCATCCAGGTTCACAATCTAGGAGGTATCTTCATTCTCATGTACCACCATCCCTATGTCCAGTCTGTTGCCATGTCTCATTGATTCTACTTTCCCAACATATTTTGCTTCTGTCCTCTTTTTTTTGCCACTCATGCCACAACCACCTTCGTCTAGGCCATAATTACCTCTTGTCTGGACTTTTGCAGTTGAGTCCCTTGCCTTGTTATCCTATAACCACTTATTTCTTTTTTTTTTATTCTAAATTCATCATTTATTATGAACAATTTTGCAGGAAAGTTCAATAATAGGAAAAGAATAAACATTTATATTATAAACAAAAACATCAAAAAAGTCTGCCTTTGATAATATACAAATTTTATGTATACTTAAAATCCTAAGATCAGGTGTAGAATAACTTTTTTTTAACATTATAAAATCTAAAACTAGAAACAAGCAGCATATGCTTTCCCAATAAATAAGAGAAAAGATATCCACTCACCTTGCTATTATTTGATGTATTTGTAGCAATACTAGCCATAGTAATATGATAAGACAAACAATTTAAGGACATAAACATAGGCAAAGAAGAGGAAAAAACTACTCTTATTTGCTGATGACATAATGAATTACTTAGAAAACTCTAGAAAGCCAGCAAAGATACTAAGAGACAACACCTTCAGCAAATTTTTAGGCTACAAAATTACCCCACCACCAAAAACAAATCCGAAGTGAATAGCATTTCTATATAACAACACATTCCAGGAGGCAGTAACAGAATGGTAAGTCCTATTCAAAAAACTGGAGCGGGGAGAGGAAATCATTCTACCAAAGCACATACAATACTTCGTTCAATTACAAAATGCCCCTTAAAGAAGTATGGTGTAAATTAAATTGCTCAAGGAATATTCAGTGTCCTTGGCTGGGCAATGCCAGTAAAGAAATATGACCATGCTACCACAGTTAATTTGCAGTTTTAATGTTATACCAATCAAATTATCAAGGTGATACTTTATAGAATTTGACAAAATAATAACAAAATTCATTTAATGGGCAAAAGATCTAGAATACCAAGGGAAATAATGAAAAGATGTAAGAATAAAAGAAGAATAATATTTCCATATATCAAACTATATGATTAAACAGCAGTCATCAAAAGCATTGCAGTCATCAAAAGCATTTGATAAGGCATAGTTAATAATGCAGACTACACAAGGGACAACCCAAAACAATGGAACAGCATAGCCCAGTGTTTTATAAACCAAGAAAACCCAAATTATTTAGGAAAATTTCTTATTTGATTGAAACTACTGGGAAAACTCAAAAGCAGACACCATGGTAGAAAATAACTTTAGACCAACAACTTATGCCATATTTTAAAGTAGATTCAAATTTGATATGTGTCCTGAATATGAAATGTACAATAAAAATTAAAGTCATGTTACTCTTTTCAAAAGAAGAATCACAGACTTTTATTAAGCATATGAAAGAATGTTCCAAATCAGTAATCATGAGCAGATTAAACTAGCCCTGAGGTTTGCCTCACATCCAAAAAATTTGCAAAAATGAAAAAAGATGGCCATAGTTAATATTAGAGGTGTTGTGAAAAAATGGGAACACTGGTACTTTTTTGGTGGAGCTCCAAATCATTACAAACTTTTTAGGAACCAATTTTGAATGGTGCAGGTGATTAAAATGCCCACACCTTTTGACACCAGATGATACAATCTTAGTCATATAATCCAAGGAGGTCACAGATAAGAAGAAAATCCCTATATATAGCAAAATATACATGGCAGCATAATTGTGGTACCAAAGAACTGGACCCAAAGTAGATGTCCATCAGTTGGGAGATGACTAAACAAACTGTGGTACATGAATGTAATGGTACATTATATTACTGTAAGAAGCCAAAAAATATGATTATAGAGAAATATGGAACAACTTGCATGAACTAATACAAAATGAAGCAAACCGATCAAGAAACAAATATATACAGTGACTATACCAATGTATAAATGGATTTAACAACCACCACAAAAGAATTGAAAGTGAATGTTTCAGAATTACTAAGAACAAGCATGACCTCAAACAAGAAATATGGGAAGGTGCTTCCCAAATTCCTTTGCAGATGTAAAAGATACTTATGTCTGGAATGTTGTATATGTTTTCTCACTTTTTCAATACAATGAATAGTTTTACTAATTTTTTTTCCTCCTCTTCCTCTTTTTTTTTTTTGGAGGCAATTGATAGCCACTTACTTCTTTACAAACCTTAACCCTTGATAATTCTCAGCATTCACACTTTCCACTTTTTCTCACACGGTGCTGAATACCTCTGAAGTAAATCACACAGCTGTACTCAGTGGGCTCCATATATAAATATGTTATCCAATCTCAGCTGGGTCGTTGATTTTGCACACTAGTTTTTTACTCTTCTCTTAGAGACTTTTTATCATACTCCTTACTTTAACTTCAAACCTCATCTTTTCTGAAGCCATACCCCCTACTTGTTCCCTTCCTTTTTTTTTTTTTAGCAGAATCTCCTATTTTACTGAAAAAAGTTAAGGCCCTCTTTCTCTACTCTTCAAATCGCTCCTCTGAATCATCTTGCCTCCTTTGTCCCACTGTAAGAAAATGAGGTGGTACTTGTTCTTGTCAATACCAACCCCTTACTCCATTTCCATTTTCACATTTTCCCCCTCATTTATCCCCCTTTTAATAACCTTCAGTCTCAACCTATTGGCTTCATTCCTACTTCCCTCAGACATACCCAGATCTACTTCCTTAAAAATGTCTTCACTTTACTATGCTTTCAAGTTACAGTCTTTTATCTTTCCTCCCCTTAATAGTTAAAATGTAGCAAAATCTATCCATACCCATTACTTCCATTCACTTTTAGCCCCTTGCTATATAATTTCCAGTCCTACTGGTTCTTTACTATTAAACTGTTCTTTACATGGTCAACAGTGATCTTCTTTTTGCCAAATCTGACAACCTTTCCTTAATCTTTATCCTTATTGATCATCCTGCAACCTTGCAACCAGCCTTGCTGAAAGTCCACTTCTTCTGTATACCCTTTCCTTCTAAGTTTTCCTGGCTTACTCTATCATTCTCCTACCTGTCAGACTGGTTATTTTTATTCTCCTTTGCAGGATCCTAATCTTACAAATACCTTATGTAACAACAATCTCCAACACTCTGTTCTGGGCCCTCTCCTCTCTCTCTGTGCCTTTTTTCTTGGTGATCTCATCTCCTAAGGATTCAACTATTTTCTCTAAGTAGATAACTTCTAAAACTACATATCAACCTCCTGAGCTTCTGTTTCACATCTCCAGCTTCCTTCTGGATATTTCAATCTGGATGTCACATAGACATTTCAAACTTACCACATCCAGAAATAGAAATGAGCTTTTTTTTTTAAGTGTTGCATTTTTGTTTTTCTTGAGGGAATTGCCCTTCTTTCAGTCATCCAGGTTCACAGTCTAGGAGGTATCTTCATTCTCGTGTACCACCATCCCTATGTCCAGTCTGTTGCCATATCTCATTGATTCCACTTTCCCAACATATTTTGCTTCTGTCCTTTTTTTTTTTTTTTGCCACTCATGCCACAACCACCTTCATCTAGGCCATAATTACCTCTTGTCTGGACTTTTGCAATTCCCTCTTAATTGCTCTCCCTGCATACAGTTGTTTTCCCTCTCCAATCTAACTTCCAAATAACTGTCAGATTGACTTTTCTAAAGTACAGGTGCTGTCATTCCCCTGCTCAAGAAGCTAAGCTAATTCTTCGTTGCCTCTAGGATAAAATACAAGGGCCGTTGTTTAGCATTTAAAGCCCTTCATGATCTAGCACCAGCTAATCCTTATAAGGCTTTTCCTTCATATTTTCCACACGTCAGCCAAACTGGCTTGCTTGCTATTCCTCATGCATCACATTCTATCTGTTATCTGTATTCCTTTGCACAGTCTTTATACCTTAAATGCTCTCTTGCTCTGCCTTTTGGATCTGCTTGCTGTTTTCAAGGTTCAACTCAAGTGCCACCTCTTTCAAGTGACCTTTTCCCCAATTTTTTCTAGTACTTAGTTCCTCCAACCTCATTATTCTGTATCCTGAGTTTCGTTATATCTGAATATATCCTATCCCCTCAGGACAATTAAGATCCTTGAAGGTGAGGATTATCTTACTGTCATATTTGTGTCTCCCAGTATTTAAAACAGAAAATGATAGTCCCCTAATATATGTTTGTTGATAGATTGAATAGGCATGTGCCATGATCTGTGCTCAGTTTGTTTTATAGAGCAGGGGTTCATAACAATTTTTTGCATCATGGACAATTGACAATCTGGTGAAGCCTGTGGATTCTTAGAATAATGTTTTTAAATTTATAAAATAAAATACATGGGATTACAATGTGAATCAAATGGAGTTGTCAAAAAATTTTTTGAACAAATTCACTGATCTCAATTTAAGAACTTTTATTTATAGTGACTTTATAATCTACGTTTTAGGATCTCTTTTTGACATAAAAGTAGAGGTACCTGTATTCATTTATCTCTATCTCTCTAGATTATTCTTCACATCAGATGCTTTGACTCCGATTTCAGTGCTATGCACCACACTATAAATGCTAAACCATTCCTTGACTGGGTCAGTCATTCAGCAAATATTTACTAAGTACCGACCATGTGCCAGACACTGTGCTAAGTGCTAGGGTTATAAAGAATGGCAAAAGAGAGTCTTGCTGCCAAGGAACTCATAGTCTAATGGAGACAATTTGCAAACAAGTATGACAAAACTTTTCCTCCAGGTATACATTCAGGTAGCCAAGCAGAATAACATGTTGTTCTTGGCAACTAATTAAATTGTTTATGTCCATGGAACAGGCCCTTTTATCACTCGAATTTTCTGTATTTTATCTACAATGCTGGAATCTTCTATTATTGCAATATTATGGACCAAACAGAGGATTTGGTAATTTTTTTCCCCAAAAAGCTTTTGTACTGCACTTGACTTAGATGCTATAAACAGTCTTGTTTTTCCTGACGAACATTATCCTTACCTAGAACAGGCCACTCCAAGAAATTGATAAGTGGTGATGGGTTCTAAGGTTCTTTTCTTATCACATACTATTCAGATTTTTAGTGGAGGTCTGAAAAAAATATCTTGAATAGTGTCATAAAACAAGTCAGATATGTATATCATTTTTTGGAATTATTTTTAAATGTTTAAGAAAAATACTTGCCCTTTTTTCTTTGAGATATTATACTATTTCAAACTAACTTGTCAGATAAGAGTATTTTCAGCAATTTGAGACCCATCCTAATTTGGTGTGAAACTTATTTCCTTTGCTATTTGATACCACACTTTTCTTATCATTTTTAGATTTCCTCTTTGAATAAGCAGATTATAATTTGCATTCCAGTTATTTGTGTATATTTCTTTGGGTTTTTATTATATATTTTATTTATATTTTATATTTATTATATTATATTTATGTATATTTTATTATATTTTTATTTCCAAAGCCTGTTACAGAGTACGTACTAAATAAATATTTGGACTGAATTAAGTTCCTTTGGCTGTTAAGGTTTGAATAATCTTTTCCTCTGCTTTTAGACTCCCCTAATAATAATGATAATAACTTTGGTTATGTTATGCTTCTCTCTCATTAGTGTAAGGTTATTTTCTCTGTCCAAATTAGTTGTATCTTGTCTCAGAGATTTATATAGCTCTTTTCGTGATCTCTTTATATACTGGAATATGATGGAGTTATAATCTCACTGGGTTTCCAGGTCTGATCTCAGGGTACAGACATTGCACAATTAACTCTCCTAGCTTAACTAGATTTAATTTTACAGACATCTTTGTTATTAAGCTCTCTCACCCATCCTATGTAATTTAACAACTTATTGTTGCTACGTTGTCTCCATTGTATTTCATCTTTTGCCAGCTCTGCCACTGACATTTTAGGGGTTTTTGTCTTTCACACATAATATGATTTGACTCTTACTGATCTTCCAACATCTTTATCACATAATTGGATATAATATATTGTTATGAGGAGTTACCTAACCAGGGTCTTTGGGAGACCATGAGTCATTAAGGACTCTAAAGGAAGATTTGGAATGTTCTCTAGATGAGGATGAGAAAGTGATCATCAGATATCTTAGATAACAACTGTGTGGGTAAACTAACTTAAGAAAAGTTTTTCTTCTGTCAGAATGTAATATTAGGCAAATAACAATGATAATAGTTTACCTTTATATAGTACTTTACTACATATGTATATATATTATTTTCTTTATAGGAACTCTGTGAAATAGGTAGTATGTGTGTTCCCATTTTAAAGATTAGGAAACGGCTCAGGGAGGTAAGTGATTTGACTTGCAATTGAATGGATTATTTTATTCCTTGGAGGAAGCCTTGCCTTTGGTAAATTATACTTTTTTTTTTTTGCTTTTTGGTGAGGCAGTTGGGGTTAAGTGACTTGCCCATGGTTACACAGTTAATAAGTGTCAAGTGTCTGAGGTCCCATTTGAACTCAGGTCCTCCTGACTCCAAGGCAGGAGCTCTATCCCCTGCGCCACCTAACTGCCCAGTAAATTCTACTTCTTCACACAATTGTTCAGCATGACCTTCTTCCCCCCCCCCCCCCCAATATTGCTCTTTCAAAGTTCTTTAGTTATGTCATGATGGAATGTCCTGGATTCCTAGTTAGAATCTGAATTCCTTTAGGTTAAAAATCATCTTCTCAAGAGGATTCTGGGAAGATGGCAGAGTAGGTCAGAAAACTTTAGGCTCCTCAAATTTCCTCCATAAAAAAGGGCAGTACATTGCTTAGAGGGATTGTAGATCAGCCAAAATAAACAAAAGTTGGAGTAAAACTCTTGTCCTCCTAAGACAACTTGAAGACCCCAGGAAATACCCCACATCCTAGGGCTGGAGGTTTGGCAGGCTGACTCTGTGGAATCAACAAACAACAAACCCTGGGGCAACTGGGTTGGGAGGCAGCCTCAGCCTTAGGAACTTTCACCTCACAGACTCTGTAGGGAGTTAGATTGAAGAACCTTCCACTTTCAAGAGATGCCAAGCACAGCTGTTGCTGAACAGACTGGTCCTGGGCTGCGCCTGTGGGGAGAAGGAGTTAGCATATGCCTGGTGAGTGTAGTAGCAGAGGAGTGGGGCAGAGTCCTTGGTTTCAATTCCAGGGCAGAGATGATAGCTGTAGTTTGGAGCCACCTGGGGGACTGCAGGGAGCAAGAACATTTGTGGGACAGAGTGTCTGAGGCCCTAGCTGTGGTTTAGGAGTGGAGAGGAGAGCAGAGCTCAAGGTTAGGCCCCAGGACAGATCTCAGAAAATAACAGTAAGAAGGACCTGAGACTCAGGGCATCATTCCGCACACCTTGGGACTAGAACTTAATTATACTAATGACTGCTAAAAACAAAATAAAATAAAAATAAAAAAGAATAAGCAGAGGAGGAAGAACCCAGCCATAGATAGTTACTATGGGGATAGAGAAGATCTGGGTTCATATTCAGAGGAAGATGGAAATAAAAAAAAAAAAGCCCCTTCTTTTTCAATGAGAAATGTCAAATGACCCAAGTCCAAAAAGAGTTCTTAGAAGAACTTAAAAAGGACTTTAAAAATCAAATAAGATAGATCAAGGAAAAATTTGGAAAAAAAATAAGAGCAATCCAAGAAAATATGAAAAGAAAATCAACCAACTTCAAGTAGAGAGTAAAAAACTTAAGGAAAATAATTCCTTGAAAATTATAATTTGGCAAGGGGAAGCTAATGACGTTCAAAGATACCCAAATGAGGAGAAATAATATAAGAATAACCAGACTACCTGAAAATTATGACCAAAAAAATCTTGATAAAATGTTACAAGAAATAATCAAAGAAAATTGCCCTGAAATTCTAGAACAACAAGACAAAGCATAGACAAAATCCACCAATCATCACCTGAAAAAGTTCACAGGAGGAAAACTTACAGGAATTTCATAGCCAAGTTTCAAAGTTTCCAGGTTAAGAAGAAAATATTGAAAGCAACAAGAAAAAAAATTAAATATTATGGAGCTACAGTAAGGATTACATGAGACCTAGCAGCTACTATGTTGAAGGGCCACAGGTCTTAGAATACGATATTTTATAGAGCAAAAGAACTGGGGTTATGATCAAGGGAAACTTACCCAGCAAAGTTAAGTATGATCCTGAAGGGGGGGAAAATGACATTTAATGAACCAAAAGACTTTCAGGTATTTGTGACAAAAACAGCAGATCTTAATTGAAAATGTGACATATCCAGGAGAAATATAAGGTAAACATTAAGGACCAATTATAAAGGACTCATTAAGGTCAGATTGTTTACTTCTTATATGTGAAAATGTTATCAGTACTCTTGACTAATCATCATTTGGGTAGTTTGAAAGAAAGACTAAGCTGTGTATGATGGGGTAATTCTAAAAAAAACAAAACTAAAGAATGATAAAGTCATTTTCTCATACAAATGAGGCACAAAAGGGAGAATTAATACAAAAGAAGCTAATGGGGGGAAGGCAGATAGTGCTGCAACTTTACTTGCATTGGGAAATGTTAAAGAGGGAGCATCATATATATCTAATAGGGTATAAAAATATCCTATATTCAGAAAGAAAGAAGGGCAAGGGGATGGAGGGAGTGAGGATAAGGAAGGGATTCTTACAAGGGTGGGAAGATTAAGGAATTAGGGGGGCAAGGTAGCGGGTAAAAGTAAAATAGATGAATGAGAAGGGATAGAGTAAATAGGGTGAGAAGGATAGTGAGGAAAAATGGAAAAGAGGAAAATACACAAAGGTAATTATAGCTTCATGGGTATTCATGGAATTAAGTTCATGGGTAGGTAAAACCAAGATAATAAAAAAATGACAATTTTACCTAACTAATATAGCTATTCAATGCCATCCTAATTAAATTACTAAAAAAATTATCTTACTGAGTTAGAAAAAATTATAACAAAGTTCATTTGGAAGAATAAAAGGTCAGGAATTTTAAGGAAACCATGGGAGGAAATGTAAAGGAAGGAGATTCAGCAGTATCAGACCTTAAACTATATTATAAGGCAAGAGCATTTTTGAAGTGTAAAATGGATAATTTTGATTATTTTAAATTAAAATTTTCTTGTGTAAATAAAATCAATGCAGCCAAAAATATAAGGAATGTAGAAAATTGGGGAAAAACTTTCATAGACAATCTCTCAGATAGGATATGATTGTATTGGAATACTGTTGTGTTGTAGGAAAAGATGAGCTAGTTGTTTTAGAAAAACATGGAAAGGCTTGGACCTGTAAAGGAAGATGCTAAGAAAGACATAACAAGTGGAAATATGCATACTATGGTCTTACATATATGTGTATGAATGTATGTGTGTATATATATGTATGCTTTTAGATATCTAGTACATGTATAAATATCCATGTTTAATTATAGCTTTCTTTAGGGTGGAGTGAGGGGGAAGCAGGGAGAGAGAGGAAAAAAATAAAGTTAAAAAGTGCACAGCAAAAAACAAAAGAAAACCTACAAGGAAGCAAAGAAAAACTGGGTAGCTTTGAAAACAATGTATTTTTTCGTGCAGGTTTTCTTGAAATGGAGTTTTATCATTTTATATTGAATCCT
This sequence comes from Vombatus ursinus, assembly GCF_900497805.2. Lineage (NCBI taxonomy): Eukaryota > Metazoa > Chordata > Mammalia > Diprotodontia > Vombatidae > Vombatus > Vombatus ursinus. The sequence continues at coordinate 1,156,723 of NW_020954668.1, read as the reverse complement.
CTCTTATGTTCTGCTGTGTACATTGCAGTATTTTTTCTCTTTATTGTATTTACATTTAAAATGAATAAAAGATTAAAAAAAAGAATCATCTTCCTTTACTTGATTAGTTTCTTTTTATTTTTTTTTCCCCTCACTATGGAATCTAGTACAGATGTCTGCAGGCAGTGAGAAGCCAGTCAGGAAAGGCTGTTGCCTGGTTGAAGAACTTGAAAACTTCTAGAGTAGCTCTCAGCTTGCCCTTTGATGGCATTATAATGAGGGGAGAGTAGCTGAGTAAGAATGTCCTGTGATTAGCTCAGCTAGATTGGATATGCTACAGTAGAGGTTTTAGCGTTTTTTGGTTATAAGCATGTAACAAAATTTCCGCATTTGAGCCCCAGTAAAACCACTGGATTTTGATTAGAACCCTTTTGAAGTCCAGATAGCGTTATTTAGTAGATCCTCATTTAGTATATGAGGACCATCTCCCGTTAATCCTGATTTATATCTCATCACTGGACTCAGATGGCTCCAGAGGAGAAATTGAGGCTGATGACTTTGCACAGCCCTCCCTCACTTAAATCCAATTCACTTGCAAGTCATAGCATCACTGATGTCATGGTCCTCTTCAAGAAAGAAGGACAGATAACAACAATAACAACAACATTTAGTATATTGATTGTTTCAACATCTTGAAGACATCACCTTGTCAGCTATTAATTTCAGTGATGTGGATCTTGTATGCTATGTAGTTTCAGAAGATAATTTGTGTATAATTGATTTTTCTCTGTATAACTTAGTTTTTTTTTCATAACTAGATTCGTGTTATCTCTCAATCAGGAGGCTGCTATTGCTTTTCTATCTGGTGAGAGGTTTTCTTTTTATTGCAGGGCTCAAAGCGCATACTGAGGTCTCATGAAATTGTGCTGCCCCCCAGTGGACAAGTGGAAACTGATCTTGCACTAACATTTTCACTACAGGTAATGAAATTCTTTTAGAAGTAAATGTGCAGTGATTAGTTTTTTTGTATTTGATTTCAGTTTCTGAAACTTTTCCTCAATCTTAAAATGTCTGTTATTGTAGGAATTTGTATCTTTTTCACAGCTTAATCTTTATTGATTAGAGAATTTCTTTTGACTTAGTAGAGTTAGTATGTCTTTTTTCACTAACCATATAAGAAAAAGAATATGCAAATGAAAGAGAAAAATACATATAAGGTAAATTTTTGATGCTAAATTTTTTCTGGGAAATCAATAAAGAAGGAAAACATTAGTTCAGATTATTATTTCTAACATGTTAAGTGTATGTGTGTGTATACATGTATGTGTATATATGTATTTACATATGTATGTGTATATATGTATTTGCATATGTATGTGTTTATCTACCTATTTATCTATCTAGGGAAACTACACATGGAGAATTTCTAGCTAAGATGTTAATGTAGAGGAACCTAGCTTTCTCATATACATTGCAGGAGTGTTTTAAAGAGGGCACCAAGACAAATCAACAAGCTTTTATTAAGCAATGACTAGGTACTAAGTCCTAGAGGTACTGAGAAAGGCAAAAACAATCCCTCCTCTTAAGGAGCAGTCTAAATGGGAAGATGACAAGATATATTTAGGATACATTGGAAATAATCTTGGGAGAAGGCACTGGGATTGGGAAAAAAAATCTTGTAGAATATGGACTTTTAGTTGAGACTTGAGGGAAGTCAAGAGGCAGAGGTGAGGAGAGAGAACAATTTAGATATGAGGACAGCTGGTGGAAAAGCCCAGAGAGTTGAGAGATATAGTGTCTTTTGCAAGAAACAACAAAGAGGCCAGTACCATTGAATCACAGAGTATGTACGCATAGGGGGAGTAAAATGTAAAAAGACTGGAAAGGTACAAGTGTTATGAAAAACTTGAAAAGCTCAAAAGAAGACTTAAGAGAAAAGGACAGTGTAGATCTAAACAGGCTCACCAGTAGGTCACGTTGGGATATAAAGGATAGAATAGCTTGTACAGGTGTGATAGTCTGGGAGAGAATTGAGGGTTTGATATGGGAAGGCTGAGATAGAAGAGGAAAGACAGTAGATTATAGCAAGATAAGAAGATTTCAGATTTCTTGAATATGAAGGTGGTACATTTGTGATAGTAAGATCGAAGGTATGATGACCATCTTTGTGTGGTGGAGGAGTAGGTCACAGGAGGTGAATAGATTGAAGAACTGAATAGTTAAGGTGTTTGAAGGAGTGTCGACATATGTGTTGAAGTCCCCTAGTATGAGGGCAGGAGTTGGAGAGGAAAGAAAATATTGTGAGCCAGGTACTGAGGGGTTCTCTCCTTATCTCATTTATAAGGTTCCTCATACTCTGTTAAAATTACTACAACCACTGGGTATCTATTTGACTACTGTATCTGTTCATTAGGTCACCTGGCCCCTTTCCTCAGCCTAGTCTTTCTTCCACTTACAATACCAGATTACCCATGGAGTCATTGAAATCAAATTCTTCTAGTTCCAAATACTTTCAGCCATATCTAATGCAGAATAATCCAGTGAGTGATTCAGGTTTAGGATTGATATACAGCTTTGTTTATGATAAAGAATTTAGAAAAATATAATTGTGAAAAATAGGTTCCACTTCTGTTTGCCTTCATGTTCAACAGAGTATCAACACTGGCTCAAAAAGAAGTCTCATAGAAGAAGGGAAATTTCTTTATTTATCATTAACATTATTTTCTGGTTATCTGAGATTATTATGACCCTGATCCTCTGACCCAATCAATTCCTGAAGATGACCCCCTTGACCTCCTTAAAGAGTTTAGACATCTTAGCTTCTTTAAAATAGATACTATTTCAACTATGATACGTAGCACACTGTTAAAAACGTAGAAAACAGGCACAAGGGAGAGAGCATTTTAAGAATCAGATCTCATGAAAAACCTGTCCAACCAAAAAACCTGGATGCCATATTTCAATAAGTCATAAAAGGAAACTGCTCAAATCTGGTAGAAACTAGGGGTAGAGTCAAAATACAAATAATTTCTCAGTCATTTCTTGAAAGAAACCCCAAGTTGGAAACATTCAGAAATGTCTTTATCAATATCCAGAGTTTCCAGATCAAAGAAGAAAAAATCAGTAAACAACCATAACAATAAGGAACTGGTCATTAACATGCAACACTGCACTGCAGCTGTTGGTGTGAAGAGACAATCATGGAATATGATATTATAAAAGACAAAAGATAAATACTAGAACCAAAAATGACTTACAATGTAAGACCAAAGATAATCATATGGGGTTGGGAGTAGAAGGGAAATGGACCTTTAATACAAGAATTTCAAACATTCATGATGAAAAGACCAGAACTGAGTAGAATCATTAAAACACAAACACAGGAGACAAATGTAGATAGGATGAACTTGCCTATAAAACTCAGGAGAGCAGCAGAATGCATTCAAAGGCAGAGTTCAGCAGTATGTGTTATTTACAAAAACAATACTCAGAATATAAAGATTCACATGGCTAAAAGAGACTGGAGCAAAATTTAGCATGTTTTGGGTGAATTGATAAAGAGTGGGGTGGTAACCATAAGTGCAATTAGAAAAATGATTAAAATTGATAGCAGGAAAACTACATTAAACTTAGAGATGCTGTCAATAATGATATCAATACTAAATATTATACACACTGAAAAAGCATAGCATCCAACTATTGGAAGGAAACCCTTAATAGCATTACAGGGAGAAATAGAAAAACTGCAATAGTAAGAGTCCTTAATGTGCCCCTTTCAGATATAGACAATTCTTTTCTTTTTCTTTTTTAATCTAGACAATTCTAACAAGAAGATAAATAAGGAAGAAGTAAAGAACCTGACTAGACTTTTAAAAGGAGTTAAATATGAACGTATCTAGTGATTTCCGAATAGAGATTGAAAGTTATATATATATTTCTTAGTTGTGCCAGACACCTTTATAAAAAGTGACACTATGCTAGAGCATATAAACCTCATAAAAAATGAAGGAAAGCAGATATATTAAACACATCAATTACTAACCAGAATGCAATAAAAATTGTGATCAGTAAAGGGAATATGAAGAAATGATTTGAAACTTAAAATGAAAGATAAGTTATATAAACATAAAGAATTTGGTGGGTTCTAGAACAAATCATAGACATCCTAGGACCGTGGATCTCAATCTGAAGAGGACCTGAGAAAACATCAACTACAATCCCCAGTTTTATAAAAAGGAAACCAAGATGTAGAAAGGTAAAGTAACTTGCCAGAATCATAGAATTGTTAATGTCAAATGTGAACCAAGTTGTAGTGATTACAGTCGGTACTTTTTCCATTGTACTTATATACTAAATAACTTAATCAAAATGACAATTACATGAACTTTGGGAATGCAGTCAAAAAAATTTTTAAGAGAGAATTGGTATCTTTCAAAGTTTTTACCAACTATAGAGAAAAATAATGGAACAGTGGAACTAACAAAACTATAAAAATAACAAAAAATCCCAACTCATTTCACATATTTTGAAAAATCAAAGGAGATGACCACAATTGAGAAGCACAAACCCCAGTGAATTTTTAAGTAAAACTTAGAACTGTTTTTGAAAATAAAAAAACATAATAAAATAAACACTATTAGCTATTTTCATAAAAAATAGAGAAATAAGCCAAATTGACATAATGAAAACTCAGAAAAGCAAATTCACAACAAATGAAGAGGAAATGAAGTAAATTATTAGAAACTACTTGTCCCAATTATATGACAGAGCTGACTGATGAAATGTAGTGAATGAATATTTATAGAAATGTAAAATACTCTGATTAACAGTATAAGAGATATTTTAAGTGCCTAATGTCATTTAAAGAACTTGAGAAAGTACCAAGGAGGAAAACAATCTAGGAATAGATGAAATTGCAAATAAAATCTGTCCCATATTCAAAGAACAATTATTTCCAACATTACATAATGTTGGCTCCCCCATGACATAAATAGGTTCTTGCTTCTGAAACCAAAGAAAGATAGAAGTAGACAAATAGAACTATAAATCAGTATCCCTAATGAATATCAATTAAAATACTGAATAAATTTCAGCAAAAGGCTACAGGATTATATTTAAAAGACTGTATACTATGACCACAGTGCATTTATATCAGGAATGTAAGGTTGATTCAACTTTAGGAAAACTATAAGCATAGTAGATAATTTTAATAAGAAAAGTAAATGAAATCCACATGACTATATTAATAGAAGCATACAAAGACTTTGGTAAAATATAACTCCATTTTATGTTTAAAAAAAAACTTTTAAAACTATAAGAATAAACTGGCCTTTCCTTTTGATAGACTATGTTTAAAACCAAGAACTATAATTATCTGCACTGGGAGGTATACCAGAGTTTTTCTAGTAAGATTTGATCTAACACAAACATATCTATTTTTGCCACAGGGATTTGATATAGTTCTAAAAATATTAGCTTAAAACTTGAGAAAGAAATTGAGAAAGTAAGCACAGACATAAAGGAAACAAAATTATTGCTTTTTGCAGACCATATGATGTTTTACTTAGAGAAACCTGGACTGTCAACTAAAAACCAATCTGAAGCGATTAAGAAATTCAATGAAAAACCTATATATAAAACAAACCAACAGAAATAATCAGTATTTGTGTACATTAACAATGAAACTCCACAGAAAGAGATGGTGGAAAAATCCATTCTATGTAACTGCAGGTTGTCAGTAATCCAGCTGCCAAGACTGGCATGTAATGTAAACCATTACAGAATTCTCTTTGTAGAAATAAAGGAAGATTTAAATAATTGGAGAGGTATTGATTATTTGTGGTTGTTGTCAACATAACAAAAAAGTACATCCAAAATAAATTTACAGATTCATTGCTATGCCTGTTAAACTGCTACTAAAGGTAAGGTATCAGAATAAGAAAAAATAATTACAACATTCAACTAGAGGAACAAAAAAACTCAGGGGAAATAATTTAAAAAATAGGAAGAAAAGGGCCTTTAGAAATACTAGATCACAAATATATTATAAAATCAGTAATCATCAAAAATATTAGCTACAGGTTTAAAAAAATAGAAAATTTGATCAGTGCAATAGATTAGGTATACAAGATGCCAAGCACAATTGAACATGGTAGCTTGGTATTTGATGAAGCCAGAGACACCAGCTTCTGAAGTAAGAACTTGATATTTGACAAACTTGCTGGGAAAATTGGAAAACAGTGTGACAAGTTAGTTGAAGAATAACATCTCACCTCATTTACTACAGTAAGCTTCAAATGGATTCATGATCTAAATATAAAAGGTCATATCACCATTAAATTAGAAGGGAAGGGAACCCACTATGAATAAGGGATGAGTTCTTGATGCTGCCATTACACAAACTCAAGATATCACTCATGATGAAGTGATTGCAAAAATGAAATAAAATCATTTTTGATAAAATGAAATTACATAATTACATTAGTATATTGATATTTATTGTAATTATAAAATAATTTTATGTAAACAAAATCACTGTAGTTAGAATCATAATGGAAATAGTTAATTGAGAGAAAAAACTTGATATCCAACTTCCCTTATAAAGGTCTGATGTCCAAGATGTTTAAGGAGATGCTGATATAAATATATAAGAACAAAAGCCATTCTCTTATAGATAAATGTTCAAAAGGATATGAACTGGCATTCTCAAAAGAACAATGTCAAGGCATCAACAACATTGTGAAAAATGTTTCCACTCATTAATGAAGAGAAATACAAATTAGAACACCTGTATCATTCTACTTCATACTCATTAGATTAATGAAGATGACAAAAATGGAAATGGTGGTTTTTGGAGGGGCTATTTAAGGACATTAGTACAGTGGTTGAGGAGCTGTCATTTTATCTCATTATTAGGGAAAGGCATAGGTATTGGATTGTGATTTCATTGGTATGGAGAACTTCAGAGCGAAGAAACTTCATTCTACCAGTGAAGGTCAAGAGCATTTCTAGTGAATTGCATCGAAACATAGAGCCATCGTGTGTCAGGTGGGACCTGAACTTAGTCTGTGTGACTCTGATGCCAATTCTCTATCCATTATACTATGCTGTCTCTTGTTATGAAAAACAATTTTCAAGTATGCTGTATACCAAACTGTATACCATTTGAGCCAGTTATATACTAGTATTATTTATATACCCCAAAGATATCAAAGGAAAGAACCTGTATGTACCCCCCAAAAAATTGTAACAGCATTTTTTGTTTTATTAAGGAAAAAAATAGTGGTAACAAGTGAATACCTATAAATTTGGGGAATCAATAAACAAATTCTGGCATATGAATGTAATGAATATCATTGTCCTGAAAAAAACAACTAATTCAGAGAAACCTCAGAAGACTGGTTTGAACTGATAACAGAGTGAAGTGAGAAGAACCAGATCAGGTTCCCCAGTGTGTGGTCCAAGGATCCATGGTGGTCCCCGAGACCTTTTCAGGGAGTCCATGAGGTCAAAACAGTTTTCATAATATTAATGACATTTTAATTTTTAATGCAGTAAATATTAATAGATATCCACATAAACAAAAACTTTTTTTTTTTGGTGAGGTAATTGGGGTTAAGTGACTTGCTCGGAGTCACACAGCTAATGGGTGTTATGTGTCTGAGGCCAGATTTGGACTCAGGTCCTCCTGACTCCAGGGCCAGTGCCCTACCCCTGTGCCACCTATCTGCCCCCAACAAAAACTCTTTTGGGAGAAAGATCCTCAGTTTTTAAGAGTATAAAAGAGTCTTGAGACCAAAAAGTTCGAGAACCAGTGAACTAGATGATTAATTTATGTAATGACTAAAATAGTGTAAAGGAAACTTCAATCATGACTCCTGAAGACTGATGCCAAATTGTATTTCTCACCTTTTAGCCAGAGAGGCGATTTCAGTAGAGTTGCAGAAAAGGTATTTTTAGGCACAGCCAATGTGTGGGTTTGTTTTACCTATTTGTACTTTTTTTTTTAAGTGAGGACTTTAATTAGGGGAGAGTTGTTGTGAGAGTGGTTGAGAGTTGTGATTGTGATGCAAAATAAAAGATAAAAAGAGAAAAAAGAGCATCTGTGAAGTTTTAAAATTACGCAGAGCAAAAGAATGTTCAAGAGATTCAGTAGGAGCAATATCGCTCTACCCTGGGCCAGTTATGTTAGTTTTTGCAGAAAAAGTATGCAAACTGTCCTTCAGATGATGGGCTTTGGGGACTAAGACTCAGCCATTAACTTAGCTTCCTGCTTTCCTGAATACAAAAGCTGCCTGCTCCAGAGTCTAGAACTCTTCTCAGACTTAGGAAGTCAAACTAGCCCCAGAGGAAAGTTGTGCTCCTCAGAATGAAGTCCTCCCTGAATATCATTACCTGTTCTCCAAGTCCTTCTTCTGCTATGACTAAGTAAATTTCTTTTTGTTAAGGGACTATTGGTATCTTATTTCATTCCAGTCTTGAGCTGGACCACTGAACTGGCCTGGTAGGCTCTGGTTGGTTACTGAAGATGATACAGATAAGCATAATGATAATTTTTCAGCAGTTTTGTTTTATATACAATCCTCTTCCTTTTTTAGGGGGCATAAGGATTGTAAGAATTTTTATGCTTGTTAATATTTGTAAAGTTCATTTTTTAAAAAGACTTTAAAGTAGAATTTTTTTAAAAATTACAGATTATATACCTTTTTTCTTCTTGACTCAGACTTGTGCTTTTACTCTTGTGGAAACTTCCTTCACTCATACTTATTAACTACCCTTCTTTTAACTTGATATTTTAGAGAATTCCTAGGAGGTGGGTTGTAGTTACTACGAGGTTAAATGCCTTGTCCTTAGGCACTCTCATTTGTGTCAAAATGGAATTTGAATTCAGGGCATTTCTTAAATCTAAGGCTAGCCTTTGCCATATTGCCTTCTATTTTACACAAAACTTAATAGAAATTAAGACTTGGCCTAAAAACAAATTGTTTTCCCTTAAAATAAATAAGATTGTAGAAATTTAAAATATAAAAAATTATTACTTATTGCAAATATAGTCCATAATATTTCTGAAGTATACTTCTTCATTCAGTTCATGTTGTCATCTCTGTGACTCTGGAATTAATGGGTAAGTATGGAGATAATCTTACAGGTTTGATGAGGTACATGCACCCCAAAATGTTGGTGTGCACCAGAGTGATGAATAGACATGTGAGTCACAGTGTCCTGAAAGAATTCACTTGGACAGTCTTCAATTTAAAAAAAGGCATTTATTGGGGTGATGCACCCAGTGGGCCTGCTCCCCATGAGAGGCAGAGCAATTAGCCAGGTTAAGTGTCTGGTGTATATACATATAGTTTGATGGGATAGAGAGAAGGGGAAGAAAGGCAAGCGTGGCTCTGGAATGCCTGGAATATCAGGTACTCTGGAGGTTTCTTTGTCATATAGATAAGCAAGGAGAACAGAAAAGGGGAAAGGGTAGTGCTGCTCTGGAATGTCACATAGTTGGGGAATGCTTTGTGAAAGCACACAGATAAGTCCTTGGTGGAGGCATCGATGCATAATCTGTGGCTGGTCACATCTTGCGTTTTATCTCATATTTCACATCCTGCAGCCTGCATGCCTCATCTGCCTTGTGAACACCCCATCTACCTCATCAGGCTGATGTCCCAAACCATTTCAGATCTTATGGTATGTGCTCATTAAGAGTGAAAGCCCTTTGTTCTGCCTATTGACTGCATACAGAAAACTCATATTCACATAGACACAAACTAAAATTATCTGTGGGGCTGTGGCCCCATAATTTTAGGTCTAAATATTAATGACAATAGCATTATTGTGGTGAATTACAGAAAAATGAAAAGGATAATAACCATTAACCTCGATTCCACTGAATTCCATTTAATTTGCTTACTAAATCAGTCTGTTTCTTTTTATTCTTTTCTTTTTCTGTACTTAATGGCTATTTCCTCCCTCCTCCTCCTCCCAGGGACTGACCATATTTGTGTCAGACTTAATGAGGATGCACTCTCTGTTTAGCACACTGCAGCTCAGAACTCCTGAGCAAAAGCAATCCACCAGCCTCAGCCCTCCTCAGCAGCAGGGATTGCAGGTGTATTTCATCATGTCTGACCCCTTTTCCTTTATTCTTTCTTCAGAAATTAAATTAGTTTAGTTTTAGATCCTTTTAAACCTTTTATGCTTATAAAAAAAACAAACCTATCTTTACTATAACAGTGAAGTAGTGGTAGGGCAGAATTTTAATAGGAATGGGAATAAGCATTTATTAAGTGCCTGCTATATGCTAATTATTATGCCGAGCACTTTACAATTATTATTTCATTTGATTCTTACAACCCTGGGAGATAGATGTCATTATTGTCCCCATTTTCCAGTTGAGGAAACTGAGGCAACAGAGGTTAAATGACTTTCCCATAGTCACACAGCTAGTCTGAGACAGGCTTTGAAGTCAGATCTTTCTGGGTCCAGGCCCAGCACTGTATCCACTGTGCCACCTACCTACTCTAATTTTTAATACTAGTGATTGTTAATAATTTTAATGAATGCTATTACAAATCTGAGTTTGCAAAAGATTTCTTTTTCTGAAAAGATAAAATCCTCCCCAACTTTTTCCTTTTTTATAGGCTTCTGTCTACCAAAAACTAGCTTTGTTATTTCTACCTTTACATTATATTATTCGCTGTTCTTGGAATTGGTAAAATTGAGCATTCTGTATATCATTTCCATTTCATATAAAATGTACACAGTTTATTAATATACAGGATCAGATGCTGTTTTGTCATCTCATGGTTGTTTTTAGTTTATATTGTCATTTTTAAATTTCAGAAAGATAAGTTTTGAATGTATACTTATTTATGCAAATAGAGACCTACTTAATATCTATGCATATATATGATACATTGTCATATTGTATGAATGTAATACATATGAATACAATCCAATATAGCAACGTCTATGAATATACTAAAAATATATTTAGATAACCAGGTTGTCATTTGATGTAGGTATGCAGTGACAAACTACATGTGAATCAGTGCAAAGCTTTATAGGAATCATTAATTTTTCATTTACAAACATGAGCACAATTAAAATGTAACTGAACAAAATGAAACTTGTTGAAAAACAAGGACAAGATTTTAATGTATGTTAATGAATGTCATTGACAGTTTTAAATAGATGACTATCTTACATACGTTAAGCCATTTTTAATCCTGCTACTATTAGGTAGGAACCATTTATAAATATAATAAAATATATTTACGGTAGGCCAAGAATACCTTTTAATATGGAAGATGGAATTTTAAATTGCCTCTAGAAGTAGCTGTGGACCTATTTGTAACTCCTCTTTCCTCTGGTGTTAAAGGGGTAGAATAAAGGGGAAATTAGATAAATGAAGTGCCAAACCATCATTTGCTAGGAGAACCTGTGAATTTTAATTCTTTTAAGGTTAATGGCCTGTATTACTAATGTTTGTTCCCATTTTTAAATGTGATGTTTATAAAATATTTAATTTCTAAGTCTTAACAGAGATTAAAATATTTAAGTTCCCAGTTGCCAAAATATTGTCAGATACTGATTGTCTTGGGATTTATTTAGCTGTGTTATGCTATTTAACTTGCTTCCTACTTTCCTCTTCTATACAATGGAAGGCCTTGGTCTATATGGGGGGATAGATTAAAGTTTAATAATATGAGAAGTATGGAAGTTTTAACTGTTGAATTGTATTGTACAGTATCCTCATTTCTTGAAAAGAGAAGGCAACAAACTTCAGATTATGCTGCAGAGAAGGAAACGGTACAAAAATCGAACTATTTTGGGCTACAAAACGTTGGCAGTGGGATCCATCAACATGGCTGAGGTAGGTTCTTAAAAATCTAACAACTGGTAGATGAATAGTTATAAATTCAGAAATGTACAGTGGAAGTCTATTGTATTATTCAGTATAGAGTGCCATTCAGTATAAAGTAAGCCCATCTTAGATTATGTTTAAAAATTGGGAAGAGAGGAAGGTTGTTACTAGAATACCAGAAAGAAGTCATTATAACAGTATTTCAATTCAGCAGATGTTTATCAAGTATCTACTATGTTCACAGTATTTTGCTAGGCTTTGAAAATATAAAATTGAAAAATTATACACTTTCTGCCTTCAGATAGCATACAGGTATATGATGTACTAAATTTTAGTTCCATTGCTGTTATGCATAAGCTAATTACTGTGTAATTATTATTAGAAATTTATTCATAAGAAGCCAGAAATAGCTTTTAGTATAAAAGAATTGTAAAATACCTTTAACAAGAGCAGTACTTTTATGGTAAATACTTGTTTTTGTTACTACTGTAAAGAGGCATAGCAGGGAGGGTGAGATAAGTATAATACAAAGCATAGTGTGATAAGGGCCAAGGAAAGAGGCAGGCAGGCAGGTGTGCTAAGAAAATTTGAGGAATCATAGAATACCTTTAGCTGGGAGATCAGGGAAGACATCAGCAAGGAGGTGGCCCTTATGCTACACTTTGAGGAAATAGGATTTTAATAGAGGTCAAGTAGGACTATATTCCTATATAAGTAAGTAAGGTAACTTTATTACTAATTTGACTGAAATGTAGAGCATGTGAAATAGGGCAGGGAATTAGAGCCAGATTGTGATAAACTTCAAATGGTAGGCTAAGGAGAGAGCCACTGATGGGCTGTGTGTAGGGGAGTGGCATGATCAGACCAGGGCATTAGAAGATTTTTTTCAGCAACTTTGTGAAAGATGAATTAGAAAAGATACTGGAGGCAAGAATACTGTTTAAGACCCTATCATAAACATTTTTGTTATGAGGGAAAGTTATAAAGGTCTGAAATAAGGTGATGGCAGTTTGTAGAAAAAGGAATGGATATGAGAAACACTGTGTAGGTAAAATATTGACAATAGCTGGAAATTTATTAGACTTGATGGAAGATAGAAGCCTAAGAAATGGAGCCATCATCAGACATAGTACTGTTTCTCATGCCTAAATTGAATTCTTATCTCTAGTTTTAAAAATTCTTCTCAATGATGTTCAGCACATCTGTCACCTTCCTGGCAATAGGGGCAAATATGGGGAGGGAGATGATGAGTTTAGTTTGGAGTTTTAAGTTTTAAGGTACCAGGGTTATATCCAGGTGGTAATGTCTCAAGTGGTCTTAGGACAAAGTCTTTTGAAGATCACCCACATTTATGAGATGGGAGAATGATCAACCAATCCAAGAGATGGACAAGGAGTTGTCTGGTAGACAAAGAACTGGGAGAACAGTGGCATGAAAGACAAAAGAGGAGGCAGTGGTCAATTTCACATGATGCAGAGAAGTTGAGGAAGTTGAGTATTGAGAAGCTACCATTGGATTTAGCAGCTGAGAGAGAGAGCAGTTTTGAGAGAAGAGTTTTACTAGAACAATGGGGTCAGAAACCTGATTTCAAGAACTGGAGGAGTAAATGGGTAGGAGCAGTATAAACCTGTCTTTTTCAGAGTTTAGCAATGAAGGTGGGAAGGGATATGAGATGATAGTTTGATGGAAAACATGATATAAAATCTTTAAGATAGAATGAAATTTTCTTGGGTTTTTAGTTGACTTCAGCATTTCAGCCAGCACGGCTGACGCGTAGAGTGTAAGATTTCTCTTTGTTTTCCCATAGCTCTTAGAGCACTGTTTTCAGCATAAATGGTTTGGGTTAACATTGTATATTTTAAAAGTATTCTCATGTGCATAAATCTGGAAACCAGAAGGAGATAACATAGTAGAGAATATTCAGGTAAAAATCACTAGAAAGAAAAATAGGAGAAATTTTGTTATCAGGTTATACAATAGTGATAGAGAATATCAGATATCTGTTAAACTCTTTCTATGTCAAAAGCAGGGCAGTTAATAGCTTTTTTACTCATTTCATCTTTCAAAGGGTAGAGGAATCAGTAATGCAAGATCATAGTCTAGATCTTATTCTCATGACTGGGACTGAGTTGGAGTGAAAATAATGGGGAACATTATAGTGGCAATAGCCACTCCCTCGAAGAGTTTGTGATAGAGGAAAGGAAATGGGGGCATAAACTTGACATATACCTTAGACTTTGGGAAAACAGTTTTCAAAACATTCAGAAGAAGTAGGTGTAGGACATCAATGATTAAGTAAATGAATTCTACAGGGGGTGTTAGCCCAGAAGGCATGGGAAATCCTTAAGATGAAATTCTCAAGACATGAAGGAAAGCAGTTCCCATGAGGAGGAAATAGAACTGTATCAAAGGTGGAAGCAGGTAACAATGGAGGAATATAAGAGCATTGGTATCATCCTATAAAAAAATAGTGTCCGCAGTGAGTTAAGCACAGAATGAGCTAAAGGTGAAGTGGCAAGCTAAACAATGAAGACAGATTTTTATTTAAGCTGGTGAAGAAAATGATGAAGATGATGAAGGTAAAGGTGACAATGAAAGAGAGGACATGACTGCTGCCTGGGATGAATGGGATGGGTGACAGCAGAAAGAAGGGAAGAGTTACTTCTGTTTTCTCTGCCAAGGAGAATGACCATGACAGTGAAAATGACAGAATAAAAATGTCTGCAACCAAAACATCCAGGATGAGTAAGGAGATATTAAGAGAGTACATAGTTACCCTTGATAAATTTCAGTCACAGAGTCTAGATGAACTCATCCCTGGATATTGAAAAAAAATGAATACTGCAGAATATTACTTTGTAATAAATATAAATAAATACTTGTAAGATATGACAAAAAGATATGAATATAGCATGGAAAGATTTATATGAACTGTTGCATAATGAAGTAAGCAGAACCAGGAAAACAAGCTCCATAATGATTACAACAATTTAAACATAAAAAAAAATGACAAAACAGCTGAAAATCAATGTTGGAACATTACAGTGAATAAACTTAAGTCTCAAAGAAAATGAATAAGAAGCCACTTCTCCACTCTTGCTGAGGTCTATGTGTTTGGGGGGGTGATTTACACAGGTGTATAACATTTCATATGATGTCAAATTTTTTTCAATATATTAATCAGTTTTTTTCCTCCACTTTTTTCAAGATAATTTTTTATTATAAGAAATGGCTCTCAAAGATGGAGAGAGAGAGAGGAGGGATAAGGGGGGAAATTTAAATGATGTGAAAAGAAAAGATATGAATTTTTAAGAATATGTTGTGCCATACTAACCTTATTTTCTTTTATAAGGCAGCTGAGGCTCAAGGAGTTTGTTATTTGTCCAGTGTCATAAAGGCAGCAATCATTTAGTAAACAGGCATTTTCTTAAGGAGCTACTATGTTACAAGCATTGTTCTAAGCATTAAGAATACAAAGAAAGACCAAAAGAAAAAAACCCCAAACCAATCTGTGCTCTCAAGGAACTCATAGTCGAAGAAAGACAAAAGACAAATAACTATGTCTAAACAATATGTGTATACATGCAGTAAATTGGACATAATCTCAGAGGAAAGGCAAAGGAGGATTGGTAGTGGCTTCTTATAGAAGGCTGGATTTAACTGAAACTTGAGGGGTTTAAAAAAAACAAATATAGGATTTTATATTTGATCTTGGAGGTAGTAGGAAGCCCCTGGAGTTTATTGAATAGAGGGATAGCATGGTTAGTCCTTTACTTAAAGTAGAATGATTTGACAGCTGATGTCAAATGGAAGATGTACTAGAATGAGGAGAGACTTCAGGCAGCAAGACCAACCAGGAGGCTATTCCCAGCTGATGTGATGAGGTCCTGCCTGCATCAGGATGATGACTTTTTTAGATGAAAAAGAAGGCATATATGGAAGCTGTTACAAAGGTAGAAACTGTAACACTTGGCACCTGATTGGATATGGAGGGTTAGAGAGTGGCAGAGATGGGATTTGAACCCATATGCTCTGCAAATCTATTCATCTTACAATTTGTTTGAAAAAGATCTGAAAATCTAGTGGACTAAGCTTAGTAGGAGTCAGCAGTGTTATATGGCAGCTACAAAAGCTAATTCAGTCTTGGGCTATATTGAGAAGCTTTACTTCTAGGAATTCAGGACAGAACATATCTGGAAATTTATATTCAATTCTGGACACCACAGTTTGAGGACATTAACCATCAAGATGGTGGAATAGCAAGAAGATGTATAGCCCGCTCCCTGCCTCCTTCCCACATATCTCCAAACAGGTCTAAAAATCATGTCAGACCAAGTGCTGATCAGAAAATCCAAGAAAAACAAATCTCAGAAAGTACTTTTCCTCAGCCCAAGTCAACATAGGAAGAAAGAGAAGTTTATGGATGGTAGGAAAGGTGATCTACCAAGGAAGAGCTGTGTGGTATTCCAGAGCAGGGAGAATCTGTGCACCAGGGCAAGAAAAAGTTCCAGATCTAGCAAAGAGAGGTCTAACCTTACGCAGGGCACAACAATAGATACTACCTGGCAGTTCTGTTACTTACTACCTTCTCACTGATCTAGGACTAAATGAATTGGAGATCTGTACCTTGGGTCTGCATTCTGAGGTAAAGAGTGATTGCTTGTCTTGGGATGTGACAGAGCAAGGAACAAGTTCAGAAGCAAACAGTGATTTTTTGGCTCTGACCACAAAAGCAGAGTGGGGCCTTAGTTTCAACCATCATCCCAATCTGAAACCTGCAACAGAATAACCAGGATAAGAATCCCATACACAAGTGGAGTCTGCTCTTCTGTCACACTGATAGTAATTGAGTCCAGCAGCAGTCTGTTGGAACTTCCAACCAGGGATAAGCCAGTAGAATTGTTTCACAGATCCAAGCCCAGGTCAAGACCTTGCAGAGTTTGGGCCAGCAGAGCAATGACCAGCCTTTGCCCTGGATCAGACCACTTGGAAGCACTGAAAACATACAGTTCCCTAGCTTGAGATCCTGGAAGTACTCACACAGTACTCTAAGAAACTAGCATAAGGCTATCCTAAGAGGACACAAGTTCGGTTAAGACATTCTTCCCAGAAATACTCAGAACCCAGCTTTAATATAAAGTTTGAAGTCAAGAAGTAGGCTGAAAGAGTGAGCAAACAAAAAAAGAATCTTGACAGAAAAAGTTATTATAGTGACAGTGAGGATCAAGACACAAACCTAGAAGAAGATAATGACTCTAAACCTTCTACAAGCAAAGCATCAAAGAAAAACACAAGTTTGGCACAAGTTCATCTAGAATTCCTGGAAGAAAAGAACCAGATTTTTTTTTAATGAGTTTGAAACATTTTTATAAATGAAATGAGAGTATTAGAGGGGAAAAGATGGGAAAAGAAATGAGTTGTGTAAGAATTAGAAAGGGAGTCAACACCTTGGCACAGGAGGTACAAAACCTTACCCAAGAGACAATCTCTCTACCAAATAGAAATTAATGACTGCATGAAGAAACAAATATTTTTTCATTTTTTAAAAACACTTTTATTTTAAAATTTTGAGTTCCAAATTCTGTCCCTCCCTGTCTCCCTCCCCTTCTCCCTCCCTGAGACAGTAAGCAATCAGATATAGGTTATACGTGTGTAATTATGTAAAACATTTCCATATTAGTTTTTTTGTACAAGAAAACTCAAGACAAATATTAAAGTAAAAAGACTGAAAAAACAGGAAAAAATGTAGGGTATCTCAGAACAAAAGTGACTGACCTGGAAAGCAGATCAAGGAGAGATAATTTAAAAATCTAAAAGCCACAACCAAAAGAAAAAAGAAAGAGCCTAGACATCACATTTCAAGACATCTTAAAAAGAAATTACCCAGATCTCTTAGAACCAGAGAGAGGACAAAGTAGGAATAGAATCCACCAGTTGCTGCCTGAAAGAAACCCAAAATGAAAACTTCCAGGTACATTAAAGCCCCAATCCAGAACTTCCAAGTCAAAGAAAAAATACTGCAAGCAGTCTGAAAGAAAGAATTCAAGTACTGAAAATTCACTGCCAGAATCACACATGATTTAGCAACCACCATTATCCAGGAGTAGAGAGCTTGTAATAAGAAATTCCATAAGGCAAAGGATATAAACTTGCAATTAGGAATAACTTACCCAGCAAAACTTAGTATAATCCTACAGGGTGGGGAAAAAAAAAGGAATCTTTAACAAAATAGAGGACTTCCTAACATTCTTTTTGAAAAGACCAAAGTTGTATAGAAACTTTGAAGTGCAAACAGGGGGAGTCAAGAGAAACACAAAAAGGTAAATATGAACAAATAATCCTAAGGGAATACACAAGGATGAACTGTTTCATTTTGTTATGAAACATGTTCCCTCAGTACCCTGTTCTCCTCAAGGGTTTTAAAGGAAATTAATTAAATAGAGGGCTTAGGTGTGTTGTTATGTTTTGATGATAAAAACAGTAGAAAAGGAGAAGAAGAAGAATATACTAGTGGAACAGAGGAGGGAGAGGAATATTGAGAAAATTATCTCACATAATTAGGGTACCCAAAAGAATACAAATAGAAAGGGGTGGAATGGGGGAGCAGTTAATATTTGAACTGCACTGTCATCTGAACTGGTTAGAACAGGCAGAATTACACACAAATGGGTACAGAAATAAATTTCACGCAATGGGGAAACATAAAAGAAAGGGGCAAAGAGAGATGAGTGAAATAAGAGAGAGGATAGATTAAAGGGAAAGATAGCTTAAAGATAAACTTTAAGAATGTATAAAAATATGTATAGCAGGGGTAGCTAGGTGGTACATTGGATAGACCACTGGCCCTGGAGTCAGGAAGACCTGAGTTCAAATTAGGCCTCAGACACCTGACACTTAGTAGTTGTGTGACCCTGGGCAAATCAAGTAACCGCATTGTCTGGCCCCCCCCCCCCCCCCCCCCCCAAAATTATAGCAGTTCTTTTTTTGGTGGTAAAAAATTGGAAACTGAGCAGGTACCCAACAATTAAGGAATGATTAAATAAGTTATGTTATTCCATGTGATGAAATACTATTGTGCTGCAAGAAATGAAAAAGGGGATTGTTTCAGAGAATCTTGGTAACACTTGTATAAACTGTTGCAGAGTAAGGTAAACAGAAGCAAGACAAAGGTTTTTGTACAGTGACAATAAGATTACAAAAAGGCAAATAACTTTGAAATTGTAATCATTGGAATGACTAACCACGATTCTGATGGATTTATGGTGAAACATGCTACTACCTCCTGATACAGTGGACTCAGAGTGCAGATTGAGATATTATTTTTGGATATGTTCTATTTGAAATTTTGTTTTTCTTGACCATACGTGTTTATAACTTTTGTTTTAATCAGGGTTTTATTTTTCTTTCTTTCTCAATGGAAGAGAAGAGAAAAAAGGGAGAGGGAAGAAAGGGGATAGGGAAGAGAGAAACTGGATTTTGAGTGATCAAAAAAAAAAAATCTGATAGATAAGGGCATTAACATCCCTACCATAGATCTCAACAGTGGACCCTTGGACCCAGAAAGACACTAGGAGGAGCCAGGATCTTCCCTTCCTTTGACCCAGTCCAATACCCACTTCTTGAAGGATGCTAACTATTTTCTTTTAGCTGGATGCTGTATTCCCCATCCCCATAGGAATTTACTCAGGGTTCCCACTCCATTATGACCTACTATCCCCTTCCCAATAGTTGGAAGTTGGGAACATGACTGTTCACTTAGATCATCAGTAAGCCTCCAACTATAGTCTTTCTTGTAAGATGGTGGATCACCAGGGCTTACTCTCTACCCTGTCATTGTTCCCTAAAGTTTACCAGACCTTGTCATATACCTTGTTGCTATGCCTTTCAGTCCCCTGGACATAGCTATCTGAAGTGCCATTGCTTGCTAAGCACTCCTGAACCTTGCCTTCTATCTTGCTGCTGCATACTAAAGTCCATTGGGTTTTTTCATCAGCCCTGCAGCTGAATCCTTTTATATGTGTTACCTCTTCTATTTAGAATGTGACCTTTAGAGTAGGGATTGTCTTACTTTTCTTTTTGTATCCCCATCACTTAGCATTCAGTGCTTGGCACAAAATGAGTATTTAATAAATGCTTTTCATTCATTCATTTACAAACTGAAAAATGTCCAGAGGAAAGCAACTAAGATGATGAAGAGCCTTAAGACCATGTCTTATAAATATCAGCTGAGTGAACTATGGGTATTGATTTAGCTTATAGAAAAGAAGGCTGGGGAGGGGGTGAGGCAGAGTGTGATAACTGTATGAAGTATTTGACAGGTCCTCATGTGGAACAGGGATTAGATTTATTCTTTTTGGCCCCAGGGGGCAAAACCAGAAGCAATGAATGGAAAGTGCAGAGAGGCAAATTTAGGCTTAAGTCAGGAGAAATGTCCTATCCATGAGGGCTGTTCAAAAGTAGGATGAACTATATTACTCACTGAAGGTCCTCAAACAAAAGCCGATGACCACTTGTCAGCTCTGTTTTGGCATGTATTCCTTTTGAGGATGAATTGGACCAAATGGCTATCAAAATCCCTTCCAACTTTAAAGTTTTGCATTTTTAAAAAATTTTTTAGTAACACATACCCATTGTTTCTTTTACCCAGTCATTATCATATATTCCCAGGGGGGCTGTTAAGTTCAGAAGATTTGATGCTTTACATTTCTTGTCACTTAACCCTATTTGCCTCAGTTTCTTCATCTGTAAAATGAGCTGGAGAAGGAAATGACAAACCACTGTAGTATCTTTGCCAAGAAAACACCAAAAGGCGTCACAGAGAATCAGGCACAACTGAAAAACAAGTAAACAACAACTACCACCACCTATTTATTATAAAACTGTGAAGCAATGTGGTATAATGAACAATGGGATGACTTTGGAATTCAGAAGACCTAATTTCAAATGTTGCCTCTAACACATACTAGCTAAGTAAAAAGTTTGTGTTACACGAGTTGCTGATCTGCATGTTTGAGGGGATTTACTCACTGGAGTAGTCTACCCTAATGGACAAGGTCAGACCAAAAATTTTATGAAATTAATTTTATAAATAATTTATGTAAACTTAGTTTTAAGCATAAACAAAACTAATTAAATATATTTTACATCAACTTGCATTTAATTATATTAATTTCCTCATACAAAATATCAGTTTCTCTCTCTGTCCCCTTTAATTTTCTTTTTGTCCATTCACAGTAATGTATTTATGAATAAATTTTCCTTTTATATAGTGGTAATTGATGCAATTCTCAGCTTCTCTTAGTTCTGCTTTCTTTGCTTTAAATTATTTCATAAGATTTTTATGGATTTCTATATGTTTCTCATACTTATTTATCTTGACAGCATCCTTTTTCATTGATACACTACAATGTATTCAACTGTTTCTCAATTAAGACATTTTGTTGGTAGTTTCTAGGTTTTTGGAGCCACATATAATTTAAAATATATTTGAATACATGTTTTTTAACTTTTCACTATCAGATAGCACTCCAAAAAAGATTCTACCATTTTGCAGTCTCACAAGCAATGTGTTCAACACCATGACCTAGCCAGTGTTGAATTTTGTCATGTTAAAACAGGTTTGCTATTTTGATTGGTATAAGGTGTTCTCACTTGTTTTAATTTGCATTTTCTTGAGCTTCAATATTTCAAATAAAACAGTTATTTTTCATTTGTGTTTCTTTTATTTTTATAAAATCCTCTGGCTTTAAAAAGCCTCAACTCCTTTCTGTCTTTCCAGTCGTTTTTCACACCTTTACTATATTGCTATCTAGTGACTCTGTCCTCCTTTCTGTTACTCAAATATGACTTTCCATTTACCAATTCCTTACTTATTTTCTTATTATTTCTCAAGCCTGGAACTTTCTCCCTCCTCATATCAGCCTCCTGGATTCTCTGGTTTCAAGTCTCAGCTCGTCCCACCTCTGCAAGAAGACTTTCCTAGTCCTTCTTAATTTAGTGCCTTCCTCTCAGTTTATCTTGTGTGTATATAGTTATTTGCATGTTGTCTCACTCATTAGTCTGTGATTTCCTTTAAGAACCAGACCTATTTTTTGCATTTCTTTGTTATCTCCAACACTTACCTCTATGCCTGGCACTGTGGTTGGTGCTTAATAAATGTTTGTTAACTGATTCTTTCCTTTTCTTTTTTTTTCTTTTTCTTATTTTGATAAGTTTTGAAGACTTGAAGCCAATCACTCCAGGCTACATGAGGTCAAGTACTATATTGCAGTACTTTTTATTGGGCTCCTGGTAACTGAAAAACAGAAGCTTCATGGGAACAAGGGGAATTGAAACCACTTAATAGCCTTTTTGTGAACTGTTTTCTCCTTTGCAATGATATCCTGACTGTGATCCCTATGCTGTTGATGTCCTTTACCTTAATTGCTTCAATGATACAAGGAGAGCAGTTATATGATCACTGGTTACTGTCAAACTAAAGAACATTTAAGGAATGTCAGTCTAAAACATGTCACCAATAAGATAGCTTCCAGAATTGCAGGGCTTACTCTTCTCATTAGAGTGGGCAATTCAAGTTTATGTGATGGTCAATTAATCACCAAAAATTCATTAAGTACCTACTGTGTGCCAGGCACTGTTAGATGCCTGTGTTACAAGTATAAGGAACTAAAAAAATTTACAATAAGCATGCATGGGTGAGAAAATAATAGTCTATTTTGAATTAAAATTCATAGTCATTAAAACTACTAAGTGCCTACTATGTGTCAGCCACCCTTACACCCTACACACCCTGACACCACCATAGTAAGAGTTGAGGGTACTTGGAAAGACAAAAAAGACAGTCCCTGCTCTCAAAGAGCCCACATTCTAATGGGGGAGAAAATTTGCAAACTAATATGTACAAACAAGACATATAAGTGTAAATTGGAAATAAAAGAAGGAAAGCACTAGAATTGAGAGGGATAGGGAAAGGCTTCCTGTAGAAAGTGATATTTTAGTTGGGACTTGAAGGAAGCTAGGAGATAGAGATAAGGAGGGAGAGCATTCCAGGCATGAGAAACAGCCAGTGAAAATGCCCAGATTGGGGAATAGAGTGTCTTGTTGAAGGAATGGCAAGGGGGCTAGAATCACTGGATGTAATTGTATGTGGGATGGCAGAGATTGGAAAGGTAGGGGATGGAGCTAGGTTATGAAGGCATTTGAACAACAAATAGAATTTTATGTTGCTCCTGGAGGGGATAGACAGACACTGGAGTTTACTGAGTGGAATTGGAGGGGGTGATATGGTCAGGCCTGTGTTTTAGGAAGCTTAGCAAGGTGAGCACTAGCAAGTGGGATCAGTGCATAAATGCTACCGAATTTGAACATTATGAAATAAAATGGAGGCACAGAAATCCATACTAGTAATTTTTTTTTTAGAGTGATAATTCACAATTGTTCACAATGTCCAAACTAGTCAGAAACCCAAAGGATCTGGGTATTTATTTAGACAGTAAGTCCTATAAAACTATTATGAATCAGTCCCATCTAAAATCCCTTCTTCTACAAGAATCCTTTCCCAATCCCCTTTAATGGTAATGCCTTCCCTCTATGATTATCTCCAGTTTGTCCTGTATATATCTTGTTTATATGTAGTTGCTTGCATTTTGTCTCCCCAGTTAGACTGTAAGCTCCTTGAGAGCAGGAACTGTCTTTTGCCTTACTGTGTACCCCCAGTCTAGGATAGTGTCTAGGAAATAAGCACTTAGTAAATGTTTAATAACTAACTATGAATTTTAATAACCACCTGGATCACATCCACAGTTATTGGGCACATGCAGAGATAATAAAGTCTATATTATGAGACGATTACACTGATTGATTTATTGGCATTTCAACCACTATGAGAAAAAAAAAGTATTTTAAAATATAAAAAGAATAATCTAGGGGCAGCTAGGTGGCGCAGTGGATAGAGCACCAGCCCTGAAGTCAGGAGGACCTGAGTTCAAATCCGGCCTCAGACCAAACACTTGACACTTACTAGCTGTGTGACCCTGGGCAAGTCACTTAACCCCAACTCCCTAAGCAAAAAAAAAAAGAATAATCTAATAACTTAATGTAGAAAGGCAGTAGTTTTTCAAAATGACGTGAGTCAAAAGAAAGCAGTATGTCTAAGCAGTTATATCTTTGAAGCTTAAATCTTTAGGGTAGGTGCAAACTATCAAATATGACATGTGGAACTGGCAGATGGTCTCCTTGTTTGCCTTGACCACTCAGTCCTGAAGGACACTTTGTGAGAATTTTGCTACCTAAAGACTCCCCATTGCATACTCTTTCTTTTGCCAGACTTTCTTTAAACTTGTTTTTCATTCCACTCTTTCTTACTGCTTCATGGGACAATATTGATCACAATATGCCACCTTTTTCTCTTTAAGATTTTACAAAGGAGTTTATATTCTGTTTTTGCCTTTGGCTGCCATACCTCTCCAGTTGGTAATATATGATGAATGGGGTAGTTTCTTTGTTATAAAAATCAATTTGCATAAGTTAAAATTCTGTAGAAAATTATTATGCTGAGTGTGGATTCCTTTCCTCCATATATTTCCATTTTTTTGGTGTCTATAACTTAGAATTAATTGCATATTTTTCTTTTTTTTTTTCAGAGCTTAATAATGGCTCATATATAGGGGTCTAGACAGGAATTACCAAGTCCCCTATTAGAAAAAGTACTCAAAGTGTAAAGTAGGTATCAGTTAGGGGACAGCTCTTTATTCCACCAAAAGAAAAAGCTTGAGACCCAAAAGAGTAAGAAGCAGCATGATATCAGCACTTTGAACTCCTAAACTTTTGGGTTCATGAGGTAGCTGCCAAGGCTAAAAATGCCCATTTCTTGGAACTGCTCTTTAATGACCAGGGCTCATGGAAAGGAACTCCCCTTTCTCCCCCCCCCCCCCCCTTTCACTGGAAGGCCAAGGGAAATTTAACAGAACTGGCAGAAGCCTAAGCAACATTTTAAAAAGAAAGGAAGAGACTGAGGCAGAATTTTACCCTTTAGTTCCTCTACCTGTGCAGAGGAGAGTCTACTTGCAAGGGAGGAGAGGAAGAGGACTCCTTAACAAAAGTTTCCTCCATAAATCAAGAGTTGCTATGTCACTTCAGTAAAGTACCCCTCCCAAATCCAGAGACCAACGTGCATGCCTGTCCCCACGGAACCAGAGTATATGTTCCATAGGGTGACCTCAGTATCTTTAAATCCTTGTAAAATTGTTCTTGACTTTGTTGGGTTCTATGTTGACATTCCCATGAATTTCTTCTGTAATCTCAATTGATAATTTGAAGTGGAATATTATATATTTAATTCCTTAGGTAAGATGACAGTATAAGACAGGCACATGGCATATACTTTTGATTCATTACCAAATATTCTTTTGGTAGCACAATATTCTTAAACTATAACTGTTTTAGAGCACAAGAAATATAATTTCTGATGAATGCCTCAATTTTTTTTTATGGCAGATTCTTTTGTTTTCTGTTGCCTGAATTGGGGTAGTAAAAATTGTGTAGAAATAAGAATAATTCAAATGTGCAAATTCCTCCAGAAATAACAAGATAGGATAAAAATAATTGTATCATAAATGTAAGTGCCAGAGGAAGTGAGGTATCTCATAAGCTAGTGAGATCCCATTATCAAAGTTATTCAAACCAGAAGGTAGATAGCCACCTGTTAGCGATTCTGTAGAGGGAATTGCTGCAGTGTTTAGAAAGTTGAATTAGCTCTCCTCTGGTGCCCCAATCACATCTAGGAAGCATTTGAAGGTTAAAAAGTTTTCATGAAATAAGATATGCCAAAACACATTCCCTCCTTAAGGGAACTAGTTTGTAAATCGCTATTACTTTGATTATGAGGTATAAGATCAGAATCCTATACCCTTATACTTAGGCGTGTATCAACATCATCTAAAAAACCATCCCTAGGAACTTAGGAAGAGCTAAAAAAACTTATTTGTAAATATCATTTTTATGTATTCCCTTACTGGGAATCTAGAACAAAAAAACCCTCAAACCTCTGATAGAAAATTACCTGAAAACCTATCATATGCCATGGGTGTAAGTGATTTAATGTTTCTTTTGCAACTCATGAATCAAAATGCTTTCCTACCTCTGGACCCCAGAATTCCTTCTATAATGCCGATTGGGCATTGACTGGATATCCTTTTCCATGGCTAAGAAGGAAAAGTCAAGTAAGTCACATACTGACACACTTGAAAGATGTAGTGAATATACCTAGATGTCTTTAAAAACGTTTTGAGTGTTTATAATTAAATGTACTGCAATCAACCATCTGAATTACCCAAACACAGGTGATGCAGCACCCAACTGAAGGAGGCCAGGTTCTGAGCCTTTGTAGCAGCATCAAGGAAGTCACTGCTAAAGTAGCTGAAATATGGATCTTCTCTTTGTCTAGTCAGCCAATAGACCATGATGACAGCACTATGCATTCCAACCAGAAAATCAAATCCACAGGTGAGTTTTTCTTCTTTACCGGCTTTTTGTTCCCTGGCTAGCTCCAGGTTGATATCTATGAGGAATAGATTTGTTTCACATGTAGAGCTATATTCCAACTTTTCCTCTGGATATACAGTTATGTAGTCAATGAGTCACATCTGATTTCTCTCTCCATGATATTTTTTGACCTCCTGTCCAAATGTCATTCAAACATCAGGCTCAGATGTGTCACCTCTGTTATTTATTCCCATCATAATACAATTGTCATACAATAGCAGGATTCTATTATGCTCAGTCCATGTTCCAGCATGGGAGTTTTTCCTTTGTCTTGGCAGTAAATGCCTTGTGCTTATGTATTGGTATTTTGATTCATTCTCTGTTTCCAGCTAGTCTCTGTTTAACCTGTTGTCAGTATTCTCCATTTGGTGTCAGATGAATACCACTACATTGACCCTCCAGTATCTGGAACCCTTAAATCTTCTGTCTGTGTGATTCTTATTCATGCTCTTCCATCAGTGCTCCAACAAAGAAGTACCCAAATTGCTAAAGGCTTACCCTAGGTATTTTTACCTTTTATTAGTACCTTTGTTGCTCTTGGGTTATTCCCCATTCTTGCTAAATGATTAGCCCACTTCCTTTTCCAGTCATATATTTCCATAGTGATGTCCCTAATCCTGCTGCTTGGACATAGGTCACTAGTGAAAATATGCTCTTACCTGCTTTTTCTACTACACATCTTTCCGTTACATTTTTAGCAAACTTCATCTTTGGTTCCTTAGATTCCTAAAAGTTTGAGATGCTTTAAGATTCAAAACAATATGGCACCACAAGATTAAATTAGTTGATCAGTCAGAAAGTATTAAGAGTACTGTGCTAGGCATTGGAGATAGGAAGGCAAAAATTAAATAATCCTTACTCTTGAGAAATTTATATTCTCTCAAGGGAAATGTATATATATGAATATATGGAATTGGGATAGGGACTGGATCTTTATTTTCATTTGTATAAAGAATTCCTCCTGAGTGAAGAAACTCCCTCCATCAATTCAGGTCGGTATGTTCTCTGCATCTGATGGTTTTAGAGAGTTCCTTAAAGTACTGAGAGATTAAATGACTTAGCCAGAGTCACACAGCCATGATGTACATAATCAGAGAGCATAGAGGGCAGCTCTCTGTCTATTCTACCATACTGCCTTTTAGAAATTTACAGAATAGATATATGTACAATAAAAATACAAGGAGGATGCTTCAAGCAAGTTACAGATTTAGTGATGGAGATCTGAGCTTGGACCGCTTCCAGGATTGGAGTAACACCCTGTGCTAAGATATGTGAGGGGTAATTAGTCAGAAAGACAGCATGGCCTCCTAAAGGAGTCAGGAAGACCAGGGCATAAGTTCCACCTCTGATACATCCTAGGACAGTGACTCTAGAGATATTCCTAACTCCAGAGTTTAGCTCTTTGACCTTCAATTATAGAGCAGTTGTTGATTTGCATAGATAGATACTGAAGTTACAGTGCTAGACAAAGAAATAATAGTAATCAAATAATCATTAAAAAGAGTGGTATCTGTGGGTAGGGTGGAAGAAAAGCTCTGTACTCTGCAATTTTTATCCAATATTTGTTGGAGACAATTTATTAGTATACAAACATTCCTGCTTGGAGGAAGAACTAAACTGGCAAAGTTTCCCATTCTGATTAGAATATGTCCTTACCTAAGAATTATCCACTGAAGTTAGTATAGTAATACTAAAACAGAAGACAAGATTCCACAGCAAGATGACAGTGGTCAAGTTGTTAGTTATTGGATTGATTTGAACTGAGCAATAGTAATATTAGTGTCACTTGAAATGTCCTGAAACCATTCAATCTAGGCATGACCTATTGTTCTTAATTGAGTTACTCAAAAGATATTCTGTTCTTAGTATGGTTACCACTCTGATCTTAATTTCATGGAACCTAGATCCCTACATGAACTGAGTCTTCTGTTAAAAAAAAACTGATTAGATCTGTGATAAAAATGAAACCAAGGACTTCATAGTAGAACTTTGCCTCCTTAACATTGATAAGATTTTGTCACTTAATTGCAAATAGAGGCTTCAGAAAAAGACACATAATATTATTTTTCAGTTTTCAAAAGGAGAAAAAGAGGCCTTAATGTAAGGGTTCTTAACCTTTTATGTCATGGACAGTTTTGGCAGTTGTGTGAAGCCTGTGAACCTTTTCTTAGAATAATGTTTGTTGCCTACATTCATAATTGAAGGAAGTACTAAATTTCAGTTAGATATAAGTGAAAATAAGGATGTAATTTTTTTCCCCTAACAATGTTAACAGACCTCCTGAGATTTCTTAATGCACAATCTTTAGGGGTCCATGGATCCCTGGTTGAAAACTCTTGCCTTAGTGGATATGCTTCCACAGTACTCAACAGGGAATGTTATATGATCCTAACATATGCACAAGGAACTGCTTGTTGGAGGAGAGGCTTGACGACTGTACTTTGATCTACCAAATACAAAAAAATTATGAACAGACACATGGCAGGATTCTTTGCATTTTTCATTCAGTTCTATAACTGTAAAAGAAAGGTCTGCTGTAGAAAATTATCTTTGAAAGCTTAACTTCCCGTCTTTATATCCCCAGTACTTGGCACAAAGAATCTGCTTAATGAATTCTTGCTTGCCTGCTTGATTGATCCTCACGTTTTCTTTTTCTTTAAATGCATTTATTTACTTATAACATTCATTTTTTAATTTTAGTTCCAAATTCTGTTCTGCCTTCCCTATCCATGGAAAAGACAAGAAATATGATGTCAATTATACATTGTGAAATCATGCAAAGCATATTTCCATATTAACCTTGTTGCCAAAAAAAAAAGGACAAGAAAAATAAAGAAAATTTTAAAAAAAATGCTTCAATCTTCACTCAGACTCCATCAGTTCTCTCTCTAGAGGTAGATAGAATTTTTTATCATAAGTCTTTTGGAATTATCTTGGATCATTCACAGTTGATAATTGTATAATATTGCTGTTACTGTCTACAGTGTTCTCCTGGTTCTGCTTACTTCACTTTGCATCAGTTCATTTAAGTCTTTCCAGGTTTTTCTAAAAGCATCTTGCTCATCATTTCTTATAGCATGATAGTATTCCATCACAATCATATACCACAACTTGTTCAACCATTCCCCAGTTGATGGACATCCACTCAATTTCCAATTTTTTGCCACCACAGAAAGAGTTGCAATAAATAGTTTTATACATATAGGTGCTTTTCCTTTTTCTTTGATATCTTTGGGATATAGATCTACTAGTGGTATTGCTGGATCAAAGAGAGGTTTGTAGCCTTTTGGGCATAGTTATAAATTGCTCTCCTGAATAGTTGGACCAGATTACGACTCCACCAATCATGCGTTAGTGTCCCCGTTTTTCTACATTTCTTCCAGCATTTATCATTTTCTTTTTTTGTCATGTAAGCCAATCTGAAAGGTATGAGGTAGTATCTCAGAGTTGTTTTAATTTGCATTTCTATAATCGGTAGTTATCTAGAGCATTTTTTTTGTATGACTATAAATAGCTTTGTTTTCTCCCATTTGAAAACTGCTAGTTTTCATGTTCTTTGACTATTTATCAATTGAAGAATAGCTAGTATTCTGGGGCCTTTATCAGAAACACTTGCTGTAAAATTATTTCCCAGCTGTCTGGTTTCCGTCTAATTTTGGCTGCATTGCTATTGTTTGTGCAAAACCTTTTTAATATAATCAGAATTATTCATTTTACATCTCATAGTGCTCTCTATCTCTTGTTGAGTCATGAATTCTTCCTTTATCCATAGATCTCATAGGTAAACTATTCCTTGCTCCCCTAATTTGCTTGTGGTATCACGATACCTTTATGTCTAAATCACATACCCATTTTGACCTTATCTTGGTATATGGTGTAAGATGTTGATCAATACCTAGTTTCTGCCATACTGTTTTCGAGTTTTTCCCAGCAATTGTTGTCAAATAGTGAGTTCTTGTCCTAAAAGCTTGGGATTTGGGGTTTATCAAACGCTAAATTACTACAATCATTTAATACTGTGTGTTATGTACCTAATCTATTCCACTGATCCAACTACTCTATTTTTTTAGGAAGTAGCAGTTTGATGATTACCACTTTGTAATATAGTTTGAAGTCTTGTACTGCTGGAGCACTTTCCTAAACATATTTTTTCATTCATCCCCTTGATATTCTTGACCTTTGGTTCTTCCAGATGAATTTTGTTAGTATTTTTTCTAACTCTGTAAGATAATTTTATGGTAGCTTGATTGATATAGCACTGAATAAGTAAATTAACTTAGGTAGAATTATCATTTTTATTATATCGGTAGATGGAGATCTACCTGTGAACAATTAATATTTTTCCAGTTCAGATCTGACTTTATTTGTGTGAAGTGTTTTGTAATTATGTTTATATAGTTCTGGTTTTGTCTTGGCAGGTAGACTCCCAAGTATTTTATATTGACTGCAGTTATTTTAAATGGAATTTCTCTTTCTCTTGCTGCTGGACTTTGTTGATAATACATAGAAATGCTGATGATTTATGTGAGTATATTTTGTATCAGGCAACATGACTAAAGTTGTTAATTGTTTCAGCTAGTTGTTTAGTTGATGCTCTAGGGTTCTCTAAGTATCCCATCACATCATCTGCAAAGAGTGATAGTTTTTGTATCTTTATTGCCTGTTCTATAGTTGCTGTAGTTAATATTTCTAGTACAATATTGAATAATAGTGGTGATATTGTACATCCTTGCTTCACCCTTGATTTTATTGGGAAGGCTTCTAGTTTATCCCTATTACAAGTAATGCTTAGTAATGGTTTTACAGAGATACTACTTACTATTTTAAGGAAATTGCCATTTATTCCTATGCTTTCTAGCGTTGTTAATAGGAATGATTTTGTATTTTGTTGAAAACTTTTTTTTTTGTGCATCTGTTGAGATAATCCTGTGATTTTTGTTGGTTTTGTTAATCGATATGTTCAGTTAAGCTGATAGTTTTCCTAACTGAACTAGCCCTGTATTTCTGGTATAAATTCCGCCTGGTCACATTCTTTGTGATATATTGCTGTAATCTGTTTGCTAGTATTTTATTTAAAATTTTTGCATCAATATTCATAAAGGAAATTAGTCTATGGTTTTCCTTCTCTGTTTTTGCTCTTCTGGTTTAATTAGCAGAAGCATATTTATGGAACTTGGTAGGACTCTTTCTTTGCTTATTATTCCAAATAATTTGTGTCGTATTAGAATTAAATTGTTCTTTAAATGTTTGGTAGAATACACTTGTGAATCCCATTTGGTCCTGAGGATTTTTTGTCACTCACTGATGGCTTGTTAAATTTCTTCATTCTAAGACAGGGTTATGTATTCTTTTTTCCTCTTTTGTTAATCTAGGTAATTCATATTTTTGTAAATATCGATCTGTTTCTATTTTGATTGTCAGATATATTAAAATATAATTGGGCAAAATGGCTTCTGATAATTGCTTTAATTTCATCTTCTTTGGTGGTGCATTTACCTTTTTCCTTTTTGATACTGATAATTTGATTTTCTTTTTTTAAATCAAATTAACCAGTGCTTTATCTATTTCATTGTTGTTTTTTCCATAAAACCAACTCTTAAGTTTTATTTCTTAGTCCAGTGGGTTTTTTTTAAAACTTATTTTTATTCATCTCTCTTTTGATTTTCAGGAATGGAAATGGAAAAATTTTGGTATCTAATTGGGGATTTTTCATGTATTCTTTTTCTAGTTTTTTCAATTGACTGTCCAGTTTATTGATTTGCTCCTTTTTTTTTTAATTTAAGTATTTACAAATATAGATATGGGGATTTTTCCCCTTTCTTTTTGATCTCTTTTGTTTTGTTTTGTTTTGGCTAGGCAGTGGGGTTAAATGACTTGCCCAGGGTCACACAGTTAGTAAGTGTTATGTGTCTGAGGCCAGATTTGAACTCATGTCCTCCTTACTCCAAGGCTCTATCCACTATGCCACCTAGCTGCCCCCTGATTTAAGTATTTAGAGCTATAAGATTTCCTCTAAGTACTGGTTTGGCTGCATCCCACAGATTTTGGTATGTTGTCTCAGTGTTGTCATTCTCATTATTAAAATTGTGGATTATTTCTCTAATTTATTCTTTGACCCATTGATTCCTTATGATTAGATTATTTAGTTTCCCATTAGTTTTTATTCTGTCTTTTCATGGCCCTTTATTGAGTGTAATTTTTATTGGATTATGGTCTGAGAAGGATGCATTTAATTTTTCTGCTCTTCTGCATTTGTTTTTAAGGTTATTATGCCCTAATCATAATCATTTTTGTGTGAAGGTGCCATTTACAACTGAGAATAAGGTATAATCCTATCTGTTCCCATTCACTTTTCTCCAAAGGTCTATTATATCTAAATTTTTTCATTCTTTTCATCTCTTTAGCTTCTTTCTTATTTATTTTATGATTAAATTTATCTAGTTCTGAGATGGGAAAGTTGAGGTCCCCCCTAGTATAGTTGTACTGTTTCCTCCTGTAACTCATTTAACTTTTCCTTTAAGAATTTGAATGCTGTGCCATTTGGTACATATATATTTAGTATTGATATTACTTCATTGTGGAAGGTACCTTTTAGTAAAATGAAGTTTCCCTGCTTATCATAATTAGATCCATTTTTGTTGTTGTGATTCTTTGAGATCATTATTACTACCCCTGTCTTTTTTACCTCAGCTGAATGTAATAGATTCTGTTCCAGCGTCTTATTTTTATTCTGTGTGACTTTCTGTTTCAAGTGTGTTTCTTGTAAACAACATATTGTTGAATTCTGATTTCTCATCGATTGTGCTGTCATCTTCTGTTTTGAGTGAAGTCATCCCATTCACATTCACAGTTATGATTACTGTGTATTTCTCTCCGTACTATTTTTTATCTTATTTATCCTTCTCTCTCTCTCTCTTTTTACCCTGTCCTTCCTCAAAAGTTTATTTTTCTTCTAACCACTGTCTCCCTTAATGTACCCTCCCTTCTGTCGGCCCCCAACCTCCTATGAATCTTCCCTGTTTTTAAGATACATTTCTATATCCAACTCAGTGTTTGTTATTCCTTTTTGGGAACAATTCCAGTGAGAGAAAGGATAAAACATTGCCCACCACCTCACACACCCCCTCCCGTTTTCCCCTGTACTGGAAAAGCTTTTCCTTGTGAACCTCTTTCATGTGAGATAATTTTCGTTATTGTTATTGCAGCTGTTCAGTTATTTTCAGTCATGTCTAGCTCTCTGTGATGCTGTTTGGGATTTTCTTGGCACAGATACTGAAGTGATTTGCCATTTCTTTCTCTAGCTCATTTTACAGATGAGAAACTAAGGTATACAGGCATAAGTAACTTGCCCAGGGTCTCATAGTTTTTAAGTGTCTGAGGTCAGATTTGAACTCAGGATGATGAGTCTTCCTGACTTCAAGCCCAACACTCTATCCATGTGCCTTCTAGCTACCCTGAGATAATTTTACCCGCTTTTCTTCTCCCTGCACATCCGTCTTGCTCTCTTTC
Source organism: Vombatus ursinus (assembly GCF_900497805.2). Lineage (NCBI taxonomy): Eukaryota > Metazoa > Chordata > Mammalia > Diprotodontia > Vombatidae > Vombatus > Vombatus ursinus. The sequence goes on along the minus strand of NW_020954668.1, from coordinate 1,122,828 downwards.
TCTCTCTTTTTTTTGGGGGGGGGGATATCATTCCATCATATTCACACTTGATCTGTGTATGTATACTCCTAACTGCCCTAATACTGATAAAAATTCTTAGGAGTTGCAAGTATCATCTTCCAATATCAGAATATAAACAGTATAACCATATTAATTCTCTTTTGATTTCTTTTTCATATTTACCTTTTTATACTTATTCTCTTGAGTCTTCTGTTTGAAAGTCAAATTTTCTATTCAGCTCTGATCTTTTCATCAGGAATGCTTGAAAGTCCTCTATTTCATTGAATGTTTATTTTTTCCCCTGAAGGCTGAGTAGGTTATTCTTGGTTGTAATTCTAGGTCCTTTCCTTCCAGAAATTCATCTTCTAAGCCTTCTACTTCTTTAACATGGAAGCTGCTAAATATAGTGTGCTTCTGACTATGGCTCCATGATATTTGAATTGTTTTTTTTCTGGCTTCTTTCAGTATTTTCTCGTTGACCTGGGAGCTCTGGAATTTGGCTGTAATATTCCTGGAAGTTTTCATTTTGGGATATCTTAGGGATGTAATTGTTGGCTTCTTTTGCTTTCTATTTTACCCTGTGGTTCTAGGATATCAGGGCAGTTTCCCCTAATAATTTCTTGAAATAGGATGTCTGGGTTCTCTTTTTTATCATGGCTTTCAGGTAGTCCAGTTATTCTTAAATAACTTAATAACTTATTCTTAAATAACTCTCTTCTATTTTCTAGGTCACTTGTTTTTCCATTTTTTTCTTCTACTTTTGTATTCTTTTGGCTTTGTTTTATTGTTTCTTGATGCTTCATGGAGTTATAAGCCCCCACTTCATCCATTCTAAGTTTTAAGGAATTATTTTCTAACATGAGGTTTTACACCTCTTTTTTCCATTTGACAAATTCTGCTTTTTAGGAAGTTCTTTTCTTCAGTGAATTTTTGTACCTCTTTTTCCCCTGTGCAAGGTTAGGGACCTACTTCCTCCATAGAGCAGTCTACTTTCCTCTCATTCATGTGCCTTTATGGTAATAATAAATATTGGCAAAATAAAAAGCAGTTAAATTCATGGTAGTAGGGGAGAGCACTAGCAGTTGAGGGGATCAAGAAAAGCATTATGTAGAGGGTAGTATTTCAGACGGGGCTTGAAGGAATTTAGAGATTCAGTGAGGGGAAACTGAGCAGGAACGGTCATTCTCCTGAGTCCGTTTTCCACCATGAGAGTCTCACCTTTCTCCTACTTCAATCTCCTCTCCTTCCCTCCCTTGGCCCTTCCTACCATCAGTACTCCTCCCACCATCTTTGCTGAGAGTTGCTTAATAGGACTGCACCCACTTATGCCTGACAAACTTGAGCTGACCACTCTTTCCACTGGCTGCCTTCGAATCCTCCCCTCCCTCCAACTCCTGGGGACTACCCGATGCAAATGCACCTGACTGAAGCATAATGTTATCTCTATTCATAGTCTTTTCCTTTACCTCTTCTTCTTCTTCTTTTTTTTTTTTTTGAAAGAGAAGTACTTTTTTTTTGTTGTTGTTAGATGAAAAGGCATTTTTTTTATAGTTGTGATAGACCTAATTTTTTTAATTAATTTATTTTGTTTATCAACAATCACTTTCATATGCTTTTGAGTTTAAAATTTTTCTCCCCCTCCCCCCCCACCTCCCCAAGGTGGCGCACAATCTGATATAGGCTATACATTTACATTCCTATTAAAGATATTTTCACATTAGTGATGTTGTAAGTAAGAATTAGAACCAATAGGAGGAGCCACCAGAAAGAGGAAACTAAACTCAACAGAAGGAAAAAAAAATAGCAAATAGTATGCTTCGATCTGCGTTCAAACTCCATAGTGCTTTCTTCTTTGTGGATAGCATTTTCCATCATGAGGCCTTTGGAGATGTCTTAGACCCTTGTATTGGTGGGAAGGGTTAAGTTTATCAATATTAGTCTTTGTACAATGTGGCTGTTATTGTGTACAATGCTCTCCTGGTTCTGCACACTTCACTCAACATCAGACCATACAGGTCTTTCCAGGTTTTTCTGAAGTCAGCCTGTTCATCATTTCTTATAGCACAATAGTCCCCCAATTGATGGGCATCCTCTCAATTTCCAATTCTTTGTCACCACAAAAAGAGCTGCTATAAATATTTTTGTACATGTGGGTCCTTTTCCCATTTGTATGATTTCTTTGGGATATAGCCCTAGAAGTACTTTAGCTGGGTCAAAGGGTATGCACATTTTTATAGCCCTTTGGGCATAGTTCCAACTTGCTCTCCAGAATGGTTGGATCAGTTCACAAGTCCACCAATAATGCATTAGTGTTCCAATTTTCCCACATCTTCTCCAACATTTATCATTTTCTTCTTTTGTTATCTTGGCCAATCTAATAGGTGTGATGTGGTACCTCAGAGTTGTTTTGATTTCCATTTCTCTAATCAATAGTGATTTAGAGCATTTTTTCATATGACCATAGATGGCTTTAATTTCTTCATCTGAGAACTGCCTGTTTATACCTTTGACCATTTATCAATTGAGGAATGACTTGTATTCTTATAAATTTGACTTAATTCTCTATATGTTTTAGAAATGAGGTCCTTATCAGAGAGACTGTGGTAAAAATTCTTTCCCAATTTTCTACCTTCCTTCTAATCTTGGTTGCATTGGCTTTGTTTGTGCAAAAACTTTTGAATTTAATGTAATCAGAGTTATTCATTTTGGTTTTTGTAATGTTCTCTATTTCCTGTTTGGTCATGAAATCTTCTGTTCTCCATAAATCTGATAGGTAAACTATTCCTTGCTCTCCCAGTTTGCTTACAGTATCAGCCTTTATATCTGAATCATGAATCCCATTTTGACTTTATTTTGGTATATAGTATGAGGTTTTGCTCTATGCCTAATTTCTGCCATACTCTTTTCTAGTTTTCCCAGCAGTTTTTGTCAAAGAGTGGGTTTTTATCCCAGAAGCTGGGGTCTTTGGGTTTATCAAATAATAGATTACTATAGTCATTGACTACTGCCCTTCATCTCTTCTTGAGGGCTGTCTGAAGGTGTGGACACAGTCTCCCTCCCTCCAACTTGAGTTTTCCCAGACTTGCATAATTCCTTAGTTGGGAAGAAATGCTTCTGTTTTGTGTTCTTTCAGGTCTAGGTGGAGCCACAGACATGACCTAGCCTGAAAGAAACTGGAAGGCAGTCTTTTGTTGTTGTTGTTGTTGTTGTTGTTGTTGTTTCAGTTTAGGAAGATAATATAGATAAAGATCAGGCAAGAAATTCAGATTCTCTAGTTTTTAAGAAAATCTGTCATCAACCTATGAAACCAAAAACAGTAGTACTCTAGAAATAATGTTACGTAAGATAATGAGAACCCTGATAACAAAATATGATAAGATAGTGAGAACTCTGATGGCAAAACATGAAGAGTAAGAAATATGATTTGCATTCTCCAGAAGACAGTAAAGATGAAAATATATGACAAAAATGGTCACCAGCAACTAAGAAGTATCTAAAGCAGCTTCCCAACAGGAGATCGTCATGGAAGACTAAAACATTTTAAAATGACTCTTTCAGATCTTAAAATCCATATTCATATTTTTATGTATCCTTTTTACTTAGAAAAGAAATTTTCCTGAAAATCAAGATAATTTAAAAATTAACAGCAAGATTGCTGTGCCACATCAAAGAGGATTTTTCCCCTCAAACTAATAATTGTTTTGTTTTACAGCCAATAAAGTATGACTCCTCTTCTTCCCACACAAAGGTATATAGGTTAGTAGTTTTCCCAGTAACCTTTTTTATCTTTATATTATCTTTCATGCTGTTTACATTCTTTTTGAATCTTAAGCTCGCTGAACTGCTTTCTAGATTTCTTTGATGTCAATATCTGTAGTCTGCTCCAGGCATTCTTATTAACTTTTTCTTCAACTTCACAGCTAAGGTGTTAGCATCCAGATGTTGTAGTTGAATTATTATTGTTGATGAAAGTAGAGAAATACTGACACAGTCTCATTTTCTGTTTGTTTTCTTTGTGACACTTTCTTCTTTGAGTGCCCTTAGAATGATGCTAGTTAGATTGGTCTCATATCAAATTTTCTCTACATTTGTTTTCACTTCCACTTCATTTTGCTGTTTTATAGAGTGATACTGCTCATATTGTTGAAGAAATAAATGAAAAAGCCCTTACTTTTGTGCTAAGTACTGTGCTAAGTTCTGGGGCTACAGTAAAAGCAAGCAAGTTAGTCCCTTTCCTAATGGAACTTATATTCTGATAGGGGAACATAATGCAGGAAGGAAAAATAGAAGTGGAATGACATGGAGGGAGGGGAAAGTTTGAGCACAGTGTCATGACTTGTTTTAGAGTTGGGGGATCGGCTGGAAAGTAGTAGTAGGCCAGGAAATGGGCTAGATAAGACAAAAGGTCACTAAGCAGTGCTCCAGGACCAAGAGTCTAAGGTTCAATGTGAAAACAAGAAGGCCACAATGCTGGTAATAAGACATGTAGATGGCCTGGGCAGTACCACTTTCTCTAGCTTTTTGGTTGTTTGTATTTCCAATCAATCATTTATTTTCTTTGTCCTACTTTCTTTTCCTTCCCCTTTTCACTTCCTACCCTCATGAGAAAAAGAACAAAAAAATCCTCATACCAGATAGGCATAGTCAAACAAAAAGAATTGACACATTAGCTGTGTCCAGAATTGTCAGTTTGAATCTTCAGTCTGTCACCAGTCTGTGAGGAGATGGGTAACATACATACTTCATGATCAGTCTTATGGAATCATAGTTGGTCATTGCATTAATCATTTCTGAAGTCTGGTCATAATTGTTTTTTTTTTTTTTTTACTATTTTTGTTATTGTATCATTTGTTTTCATTTCAATGTATGATTTATTTCAGTGCCATTTTTATGGTTTATGTAATATTGGAATTCTTTTTTGATTATTAATAGACTTCATTTGTAAATCCATATGCACCTCCCTCCCTTCTTCCCTCCCTTTTTTCCCTTTATGAGTTCATTTATGGCTTGTTCAGTTTGTTTTTCTCACAGTGAGTTATTTAAATTCTCCATATCTTAATTCTGTTAATCTGGAGATTTAATGTTTTTTTTTTTGTTTTTTGTTTGTAAATATTCGTCCATTTCATTTAAGTTGTTCGTTTTATTACCATATAATTGGGCAAAATTGTTGTTCAAGTGAATTGAATTTGTCACTTTCTCCTTGGGGCTCCATTGGCAACATATAGATCAGGAGGACTGGAGATGACCCTGGATGCAATGGGAGACCTGGCCTTTTTAAGCTAAGGTCTTTCCCAGATCTCAGTTTGTATAAGGCAAAGCCAATTCAGTGATTAAGACTAGGTAAGAAGAAATGAGGCAAAGAATGACCTCTTTTATCTAGTAAAAAAAAAAAAAAAAATATCAATCTGAGAAGGGAAGACAGGGTTTCTGGGCAAAATAGAAACAGTTGCTGTTTACATTCACTCTGAGCCTTTTTCAAAAATCAAATTAATGATATATATGTGTGTGTGTGTGTATATATATATATATATACATATATATACACATAGTATTTTTAAAAGAAAAACTAACTTCTACTTTAATTTTTTGCTGTGAATTTTGTTTGTTCTTTTATTTCCATGACCTCTATTTTTGTGTTTATTTGTTAAGTATTGGTTTTCTAGGATTTTTTTATTTGCAACCCCCATTTGTTTCTCTAATCTCTCAAAGAAAATTTTTTTAATTAAAGTATTTAGAACTATAAATTTTCCCCTAAGAACTATTTTGTTGGCAAAATATTTTTGGAATATTGTCTCATTGTTGTCATTATCTGTATAAAAATTATCTCTTATTTCTCTGCTTTGTTTTTTGATCCATCAGTACTTTAGTGTTAGTCTCCAATTAATTTTTAATATTTTCTTCAATAGTCCCTTATTGAATTTACTTTTTATTGCATTTTGTTCAGTAAAGTGTGTGTTTAATATTTCAGCATTTTCTTGTGAGGATGTTTTTCCCCTAATGTTCAGTCAATTTTTAAAGATGTGCCATTCATAGGAGAGAAATATATATATTCCTCTCTATTCCCATTGAGTAAACACCAGAGAGGTGTCATATCTAACTTTTCTAAAATTCTATTCAGGTTCTTAACCTTTTTTTTGTTGGTTTTGTTTTACTTTTTTGGTTAGATTTCTTTGGTCCTTAAAGGGGTACATTGAAAGCCCACACTGTTACAATTTTAACTTTTTATTTCTCCATATAACTCATTAAACTTCTCCTTTAAGTATTTAAGAACTAAGCCATTCAATGCATATATGTTAAGTACTAACATTAATGCATTGTTTATCATACTTTTCAGTATAAGGTAGTTTGTCACTTTAAATCAGGGCTTTTTTTGGTGTTGCCTTCTCAGAGGTCATGATTGCTATGTCTGCATTTTTGGGTTCAGCTGAGACAAAATAGATTTTGACTCAATCTTCAAGTTTCAAATGTTTCTTGGAAATAGCATATTCTTGGATTCTGCTTTCTAATCCATTCTGCTCTATTCTCCCGTTTTATAGATTCATCCCTTTCACATTCATAGTTATGACTATTAATTTTGTATTTCTTTCCATCCTGTTTTCTAATCCTTTTTCTTCTCTTTGCTATGTACTCCCTCTTTACAAAGAAGAGAGTGATAAAGGAAAGAGAATTTGCTTCAGTACTGATGCTCTTTGCTTGATGCAGTCATCTTCTGCATCCCTGCCCCATCCTCTTTTCCTCTCATCCATACCATGATCACACATTTTTACCATTACTTTTAAACTCCCTTTCATATTCCTTACTAGGTGCTTAAAGTTCATAATAATAATAAGTGTCTGTAAGATACTTGAAAGGTTTACAAAGCACCTTAAAAAACATCTCATTTTATTCTCACAGCAGCCCTAGGAGGTAAATCCCATTATTGCCATTTTACAGATGAGGAAACTGAGGCAGTTAGAGGTTGAGTAACTTGCCCAGGGTCACTCAGCTAATAAGTTTGTGAAGTCAGATTTGAATTCAGGTCTTCTGATTCTATATACAGTGCTTTATTCACTGCACCACTTAACCTGCCATGAGTTTTTGTTTGTTTGTTTTTTTAACTTATAACAATAACAGGTATTGCCTGTATTTGTATTATAATGAATCCCTCCTTGAATCTACCTTCACTTTTATTCCTGCTCTTTCCTCCAGTTCTCTCCTGTGTCCCTGTTGAAGCTAATGTATTTCTACACTAAACAGTGTGTGTGTGTGTGTGTGTGTGTGTGTGTGTGTGTGTGTGTGTGAGAGAGAGAGAGAGAGAGAGAGAGAGAGAGAGAGAGATCTACCCTCCTTTAAACTCAGTTAAAATGATTTTCATGTGAAGCATACATCTACACTTCTGGCAGTATTGCCAGATCCTTTTATTGGCCTGGTCTATACTGTGCACATTCTTGTCACTGTCTTCTCAAGGTTTTGAGTACTGTATCTTTCACAGTTCATAGCTGCAGCTTAAGCCAGGAATCTCTAAGTTTTAAGTAGCTCCTGAGCAGTCTGATTGAAAGCATGATCTGATCCCTGCCCTCCTGAACTTTCTGGCTACATATTCTGGTTTGTTTCTAGGCAATACAACTGTAGACTTGCCCATAAGTGAAGCTGTAGTATACATTGTTGTCTATAGCCTATGTTCTCTATTTGGAGGGTTCTGCAGGTTCAAAGGGATAAAAATTGTAGACCAGCCCTAATTTCATGACCCCTACCTTGATCCCACCTTGATTCTGAGGCTAGTAGTTTGAATCCTTGATCCTTCTCTGTGGTTAGTGACAAAGGTGTTGATCACCCCTGTTCCACTGTTCCTGCCCTGGTTATTTGCCTGTGAGGCAAATTTGTGATCTTGGGCTCAAAAATTACCCATTGTGATCCAGAACTTCTTATCACTGCTATCTTGACTGTGCCTCCTCATATGCCTTTTATGCCTTTTAAGTCAGCTAGGTGACACAGTGGGTAGAGTGCTGAGAAGGAGAAGGGAGGCTAAAACAACTATTCAATTTGTGAAAAAGAGGAAGGATATGGAATGTTCTATTTATTTCTCCTAACTGTAGTACATATGAAGAAGAGTATACAAACATAAAGAAAGGGATGGAGGTAGTGTTCATTAGAAGATCCTAAATTAGACACAAGAGTTGAACACACACATACACACATGCACATACAGATAACCACATACATATACAATGCATTATAGAAATGCATAAGACTCAATAGGAAAAAATTGAGGATAGGGAAAAGGAATTAAGAAGCACAATAACACACAGGAGAGAATAGTTGAAAGCAAAACCAATGTCCTGATCCTTGTAGAGGAAATTAAAAATTTTTTTAAAAACCCAAAAGAATTGGAATTTAAAGGAGTGCTTATGCATTGGAGAATGGCTCAAAACTGTGTTAAATAATTATAATGGAATATTATTCCACCATAAGAAATTAAGAGATTGGCTCCTGGGAAATATGAACTGATGCAGAGTGAAATAAGCAGAAGCAGAACGATTCATACAATGACAACAATATTGTAAAGGAAGAGGATTCTGAAAGACTTTTAAAAAATGATGACCATCCACATCTCCAAAATAGTAAAGCGCATTAACTACCTCCTCAAAGAGGTGTGAGAGACTCAGGGTGCAGAGATACACCCTTTTGCCCATGGCTCATGCATTGATTCATTTTGCTTGACTATGTTTATTTGTCATGAAGGGTTTTTTTTTTTGTTCTCTCAACTTTCAATTGAGGGGAAGGTCAGGGAGGAAAGTGGGGGGTCAGCAATAATAATGCAAAAGAAAGGGGCCATTGAAATATTTTTTAAATGTGCTGAAGAGAACAAGAAGTTCAGAAGGAAGCATAAAAAGGTAGAACAATTTTGAAAGTAATGTGTGGAATTACTTTTATACTTAAAAACAAAAGCAAATGATATGAAATGAAGATTTGCAGTTTCAGTCATTTTTTCTGTTCCACTATGTATATGAAATGCTTATTTTAGGCATGTTTATGTTTAGAATAAACAGAATGATAATTAAATGAGGAGCTTCCACTAGAAAAGAAAAGAAAATTGCATTTGTAGGCAGCAAGAAAGGAACCTGTAGATAGGAAGATAGTAGAGATTAAGGAGGAAAGGATGCCTGAGGCGGGCAAATTGCTGGAGACAACAGGTGTAGATAGGCTCAAAGATTCTTGTATAATGTTTGGTCTAGTTGAGAAAGGACAAAGATCATTTCATCAAAGATTCAGGGAAAGAATGAAGGATAGGGCCTCGCTTTTGCTTGCCCTTTCCCTCGCTCTCTTCCCTTCATCTCTGCAGCTCTGGGGCTTCGCTCCCTAGGACTGAAACAGTGCGGCCTGGGCCAACATGAGCAGGAAGCACAAGTCAGACAAGCACCTCTGTGAGAAGTATGTGGAAAAACCTTTGAAGTTGGTACTGAAAGTAGCAGGAAAAGAAGTCACAGAGCTCTCCACAGGCAGCTCAGGACACAATTTCAAGCCTCTTTGATGACAAAACGGATCATGAGAAACATAAAGCCAGGAAGAGAAAAAAGAGAAAGAAAGGAGAAAAGCAGGTCCCAGGGGGAGAAAAGGAAAAGAAATGGAGAAGAGTAAAGGAGGATAGAAAAAAGTGAGATCGGGATCAGGCTGAGAGTGAGGCAGAAAAAGAACTTCAGTGTCAAAATCTTATAAGACTAGATTTGCCCCCTGAAAAGCCTCTGAAGAGTACATTGTCTAAGCAAGAAGTAGAATAAACACCCCTTCTAGAGGCTTTGAATCAACTGATGAGACAATTACAAAGAAAGGACCCGAGTGCTTTCTTTTAATTTCCTGTGACTGATTTTATTGCTCCTGGCTACTCTATGATCATTAAACACTCAACAGATTTTAGTACTATGAAAGAAAAGGTCAAGAACAGTGACTACCAATCCATAGAAGAATGGAAGGATAATTTCGAACTAATGTGTAGCAGTACCATGATTTACAATAAACTGGAAACTATGTATTACAAGGCTACAAAGAAGCTGTTGCACTCAGGAATGAAAATTCTTATCCAGGAAAGAATTCAGAGTCTGAAACAGAATATAGACTTCATGGCTGACTTACAGAAGACCTGGAAGCAGAAGGACAAAATGGAAATACAGCAGAGTGAGGAAGACAGTGGCTATCTACTAAAAAAATAAAGATGATTCTTTGGACAATGTTGTTAAAGTTTTCAAAAGTCCAAATAAGGAAAATAAAAAGAAAGACAAAGATATGCTCTAAGATAAACTTAAGAGCAATAACTTAGAAAGGGAACAAGAGCAAATTGGCCACATTATTAAAGAATGTGGAGGGAAGTTGACCAGAAGGCTTGTAAATAGTCAGTGTGAGTTTGAAAGAAGAAAGGTAGATGGAACCACAACATTAGGACTTGTTAATCCTGTGGACCCTATTGCAGGAGAACCTGGCTACTACCCTGTTAAGATTGGGAATGACAACAGGAAGACTACAGTCTGGAGTTAATATACTGCAGGGGTTCAAAGAGGACAAAAGGAATAAAGTTATTCTGGTGTTATACTTGAATTATGGACCCTACAATTCTTATGCACCAAACTACGATTACACATTTGCAAATATCAGCAAGGATGATTCTGACTTAATCTACACAATTTGTGGGGAAGATTCTAATCTTCCAGGTGGTTTCAATATCCATGAATTTTTGGCCATATCACAAAATTATCCATATGTTATGGCAGATAGTTTACTGGATGTTCTGACAAAAGGAGGACATTCTCAATCCCTCAGAGAGCTTGAAAAGCCAGTACCTGAAGGTGAAACCCAGAATGGTAGTCTTGACAGTGCAAAAGACTTAGAAGTTACAGAAACAGACTCATCTGGCTCTTTGGACTCTAGTACTGATAAGGACAAACTTACAGCTCTAAAGGCAGTCATAAACTTTGGAGCCCAGGTTGAGATTTTTGACTCTGAAGAGGCCAAAGTGTTCCAGAGGAAACTTGTTGAAACCACCAAATTACTCAGAGAACTTCAGGAGGCTCAGAATTAACGTCTAAGTTCCAGACCTCCTCCTAATATCATTTGTCTTTTGGGACCATCTTACAGAGAGATACATTTGGCTGAACAAGGAATAATCAATAATCTAAAAGAACTTGCACAGCAAGTAACCCCAGGTAAGATAGTGAGCATGTATGGAATCCGGAAAGCAATGAGAATTTCTGTTTCTTCTCCTGTCATAGAAAATAGCTTCATAGATTTAACAGATCTTGAAGAACCAAAAAAAGTCAGCACCACTGAATGTAGATCTGATGGAATTTGAAGTTGTAACAGTGGTATATGATTATATATAGCATATAAGTTTATTTTTTTCCTTCTTAGAAATTTTTCAGGGCACGTTAAATATTTGTCAATTGTGTTTTTAATGAGTTAAACTTTGGAACAATCAATTTTAGTGTTCCAGAGATAGAACATGTGTTAAAGTGATAATCTGAACCTTAAAAAAAAGAAGAAAAAATGAGGGATGACATCAAGAGGTTTTGATGTGAAGATAAGAAGAGACGATTTAAAAAGTGTTGGTCTTGGCAAGAAGCCATCAGAATGTGGAGCAAAGAGAATGAATGACAAAAGATGGGTTTGAGATGTGGAATGAAGAAGAGAGCTCTTGGTGGAGGACCTCTATTTCTCACTGTCTTCTGAGAGAGCGTGGAGAGAAAGTGGTTGAGTTGACTTGAAAAGAGAAAGTTGTGGCAGAATGATGTAGTGGAGAAGAAACTAGACTTGGAGTTCATGAGCTCTGAATTTAGATCTCACCTTAGACATTTCCTCTGTGGTCCTAGAAAAGTCACAAGCTCTCTGTGCCTCAGTTTCATCATTTATAAAATGAGGGGTTTGGTCTCCTTGGCTTTTAAGGTCTTTTCCAGTTCTAAATCTATGATTTGGAACAGCCACTGTAGGGAGTGCCTTTATTGAATTAATCAAAGAAGAGTCAATGAACTAGCATTTATTTAGTGTTTACATAGGTCCCATCCTCCAGAAGCTCTCATCTGAGAGAGACAATATGCAAACAATTATGTGTACACAAGATATGTACAGTATAAATGGAAGGTAATCTCAGATGTGAAGTTCAGTAACTAGAACAATTTGGGTAGAGCATTAAATGCTTGAAGAGCAGTAACGTCAACTAAGTCTGAAAAGGTCAGCTATAAAAAAGTGTGATTTCAGCTGAGTCTTGAAAGAACCCAGGGAAACTAGAATTGGGGGTGGGGAAGAAGGGGCAATGATATTGCTGGTATGGCAGTCAATTGCTAGTAAAGATTGGAAAATAAGAGTATCATGAATGAGTAGGTAAGAAAAGCTGGAAGTTCATAAAAGGGAGACAAGTGTAAGAAGTTTGGAAAGGTGAAGAGATGGGTTTAAAAGATTTTAAATACCAACATTTTATTTATCCTATAGGTAATAGGGGGCCACTGGACTTCATTGAGTAGGGAGTAACATGGTAAGTGATTAGGAAAATTACTTTGGCAGATGACTGGAGAATTGATTGGAGTGGAAAGAGAAAAGGCAGGGAAAAGAATCTGAAGGGTATTGCAATAGTCCAAGCTAGAGATGATAAGGGTTGTATTAGAGTGGTGGCTATTAATGGAGTATATGGGATGAGAGAGAGAGAGAGAGAGAGAGAGATACTATAAAGGTAAAAGGTAAAAATGGAAGGTTTGGCAACAGACAGAACATGTGGGTGGCATATGTAGGATGAGTGAAAATGAGGAGTCAAGTGCCTAAAGTGACTAGGTGACTAGGAAGATGGTTGTCACTTCAGTGGTAATAGAGGAGTTTGGGAGGGGAGGGGACTTGAAGTGTTTTGGTCATATTGAGTTTGAGATGCCTACAGGACATCCATTTCAAGATGTCCAGAAGGTATTTGGTGATGTGGGACTGGACCTCAGAAAAGAGATTATGGCTATATATATAAATCTGGTTATCATCTGCATAGAAATGATAATTACACCTATGAGAGCTGATGACAAATGTGATAGAGGGAACAGAGAAAGGGGCCTAGGGCAGAGCTGTGGGGGACACCTACAGTTATTAGTCATAATCTGGTTGAAGATCCAGCTTAGGATACTGAGGAGTGGTCAGACAGGAAGGAGGAGAACCAGAAGAAAAGTATTATGAAAACCTAGAGAGGAGGTGATCTACGGTATCAGGTGATACAGTCAAGGAAGACGAAGTTTGAGAAAAGTCCATTGGATCTGGCAGTTGAGAAATTATTGGTACCTTTGAAGAGAGGAGGAGTTTTAGTTGAATAAGGTTGAGGTCTAAGTTACTGGTTGTTTAGGAAAGAGTGAGAGAAGAGAAAGTGGAGGCACCAGATGTAGACTGCTTTCTCAAAGAGTGGTCATGACTGGCAGGATAAACATAGGATGATAGTTACCTGATCAATTGAGGAGTTGTTGTTTTGAAGAATAGAGGACAGATGGTTGTATTTGTAGGCAGCAAGAAAGGAACCAGCACAACCTGGAGGCTGGAGATCAAATGCCAAGTTCAGTAAGTAAAATAATTTGGATAGAGCATTGAATACTTAAAGGGAAGTAATGTCAAATCTGAAAAGGTAAGCTATAGACACATTATTAAAGGCATTAAATATCTAATCAAAAAATTCAAGAGACTTAATTCCTGGGTAATTAGTCACTTTATTAAAAATGCTAGCATTTTAATGAAAAGAAGTCTGTGGCACTCTCGAATGCCAAAGACCATCATGGCAGCAGGCTCACAGGTTATATACCCTTGGAAGAGGGGTATACCTGATGGTGGCAATCAACTCTGGTTGGTTAACAATTAATGAGAGGTGGACTTTACAAAGATAAGTGAACCCACTCCAGTGAGAGGCCAAGAGTGACATCAAATCACTCTTCCACTGAGAAACTATCCTATACTCAGACCTACACCAGCCTTGGGCAATCTATACAAAAGAATCTATATCTCCCACCCAAGCCTGAGCTAGTTGGGTGGCGTAGTAATACCAAGAATGAAAAGAAGGCTAATCCTGTCTTCCTCCAGCCCTGTCCTTGAGAGATTAGATAAAGAAATAGGACAAAGAAATAAAGCAGGGAGAAAAAAGCTTGAGTTTCTCCCCAATTTTAATAATTGGCTATTAATTTGAGAGAGAAAAATGACCATTTCTCTCAAATCTGAGAGATTTGTTTTCTGTCCCAGAAACGGTTTGGAGTTAATGGAATTTCTTGTCCAGGAGAAATAGTATTGTATGTTCAGACTTTTGCTTTAGGAGAATTATTTTGTTAGTTTTGTAGAGGATGGATTTGAGAGGGGAGACTCTAGAAGCAGGTAGACAAATTAACAGATTGTTCTGTGGTATGTAAACATAATGGAACATTAATATGCAGTATTGGGAGACGCATATATGAATGATTAGAATTAAAGCAAGTAGAACCAGGAAAGCAATAAACACAATGAATGCAACGTAAATGGAAAAAACAGCAACAAAACAAACAAAATGTTATGCTTATTATAATAATAAGGTATGGCCCCTTTTTTGCAGAGGTAGGGAGCTGGCTATGAGTGCAAAATACTACATATTATGTCAGACTTGATTAATTGATTAATAACAAAAATAATAATAGCTAGCAACACTGAGCTTTACCTTACGTTATCTCTTTTTATCCTCACAGCAAGCCGAGGAGGCCGATGTTATTATTATAAAAACATAAACAAGTGACTTGCCCAGAGTCACACAGGTACTAAGTGACTAAGGTCAGATTTGAATTCAGATCTTCCTGACTCCAGGCCAAGTCCTGTATCTATTCTGCCACCAAACTCCCTTTCCTCTCTCTCCTTTTAAAGATTTGTTACCCTTAAAGATAGTTTTTTTCTGAGAGAAGGGACATAATGGGAAATATAAGTAATATGGAAACTAAAGAAAGCAGTACAAATTTATTAATAATGATGATGCGGTTATTGCAGTAGTCCAAGCAGGGACTGGTAAGGGCATGAATGAGGGTGGTGGCCATGTGTTTGAGGAAGAAATAAGTACCAGAGATGTTGTAGAGGTACAATTGACATGACAACTGATTAGATATTGGGGAAGTTGAGAAAGAAAATGGCTAAATCCAAGATTGTATATCTGGATGGCTGTGAAGATAGTGGTAATTTTACATTAATAGAAATAATACATTTCAGAAGAGGGATGAGTTTAGAGGAAAAGATAAATTCTATTTTAGACATGTTAGATTTAAAATGGCTACCCAGCAGCCAGGTGGTAATGTTCAGGCAATTGGTGTATAGAGTTGAATGGCAGTTGAAACCATCACAACTGTTGAGAGAAAATATAATGGAAAAAATGAGAGGATCAAAGAGAGTCTATTGGGGAATAGAAGAGCCTAGAAGACCGAAAGGAACAATTTTGACAGGTGAGAGAAAGCAGTGTCATGAAAGTCAAGGAGGAGATAGTACTTAGAAGACATTCACCAACATCAGAAACTGCAGAGCACTTTTGAAGGTGAGTGACTGCATAGTAGAATCAGAAGATCTTTGGTTCTGGAGTATATGGGTTCAAATCCCATTTTGAATGCTTAATAGCTTTGTTACCTTGTGCAAATTAGTTTGTCTCTCTGGGACTCAGTTTCCTCATCTTTAAAATAAGAAAATTGTCCTAGTTAATCTCTGAATTTTCTTTCAGCTCTAGATCTATGAACCTTTGATCCTATTGATAGACCCTGGAAACCCCCCCCGGGGCCCCCCCCCCCCCCCCCCCCAGCCCCCAACCGCCCCAGCTTCCCCTGAACTCTCCCACTTGGCCCTGGTGTTTGCCTGAGGCTCATTTTAGTGTAATCCTTTCAACTGTCCTGGCCTTGTGGCTTTGACCCTGCAATCTCCAATTCTCTGTTAACTGTAACCCAGCCCAACTCTCATTGTCTGTACCTGGCCACACCCTAGACCACCACTCCTTGATTCCATCTAGACGCCTTCCATGTGACTCAGGTCCCTGGCTTTCCACTGAGGCACCCACTCTTCCAGATCCTTCTGTGTTAGCTCCCAATCACCCAAGCTATCGGTCACTCCTTGATCAGATCTTGGTCACTCCTTGTTCACATCCAGATCTTCCGTAGTCTTTCTGTATAAAAGGTCCATCTTGCCTCCATTAAATGGTTCGGATTCCTTAAGAGTCTGGCCTGCTTCTCCTGGTGATATAATAAACCTTGTCTCTAGCTGAAAAGAAGGCTTGGGTCGAATTCATTTGAGGCAGGAGCCGCATCATTTGCCCTTGAATTTTGGAGTTCCCAGCACCCCTAGATCTCAACACTATGAGAAAATTGAAACTAAGAGATTTTCTGTCACTCTGCTAGAACATTACTCCTTGCTCCTGCCTAGGTTGATGAATATGGTGACAAGTTATTGGTATTTCCTGACATACTTCCTAGTACATCCTTCCTAGGGCATCCCTGTCCTGTAGTGTTTTGGATCAACTCAGGGCTCCTGAGTTTTTTTGTTTGTTTGTTTGTTTTGTTTTTGTGGAATGAGCTTCTGCTTGACCCTGAAGGTTATGTAGGTAAACAGGAGCCCATGTTGAGAAATAGAGTGCTGTGTGTGAGGATCAATAAGTAGGTCAATTTGGCTTGACCGTACAGTGTATGGAGAGGAGTAATGTGTAAGGAGACTGTAAAGATAAAAAAAGCCGGGTTGTGATGTTATTCAGATATCAAACAGATGATTTTAAAGTTTGATCTTAGATAATGAGCTAGTGGAGTTTCTGTGCTTTAGGAAAATCACTTTACCAGCTGTGTGGAGGATAGATTGGAGTGGGGAGAGACTTGAGGCAGAGAAGCCAATTAAAAGTTAGCAGTAATCTGTATTAAAGGTAATTGATAATAACTAGTATTTATGTAGCACTTACTATGTGCCAGGCACTGTGATGAGCACTTTATTATCTTATTTGATCCTCACAAAAACCCTGGGAGATATGTGCTATTATTATCATCATCCCTACTTTAGAGGAAACTGAGGCAAACAAGTCAAATGACTTGTCCAAAGTCACACAGCTAGTAAGTGTCTGAGGCCAAATTTGAACTCAAGTCTTCCTGTTGTGAGACCAGTGCTCTGTCCACTGCCACCAGCTTCCCCCAGGTAATGGGGGGAATGGTGACTGTGTCAGTGAACAGAATGGACCACATATGAAAGATACAGAGGGAGAAACAAAAAGGTTAGGCAACTGATTGGCTACATGGAGTAAGTAAACCAAGGTATCAGGAATGACACTGAGTTGGAGAATCAAAGTGACTTCTAATGTGGCTATACCCATGACAATAATGCAGAAATTTAGAAATTGGGGGAAAATAAAATGAGTTCTGTTTTGGACATATTATGTTTGTGATGCCTTTGGCATGCCTAGTTTGAGCCATTGAGAAGCCATTTGAGGACTGGAGCTCAGCAGAGAGGTTGGGGTAGGATGTGTAAATCTGGGAGATACCTACATACAGAAGATTAAATTGAATCCGTAGGAGCTGATTAGAGAATGTATAAAGAAATAAGGGTTCTGGAGAACAGTCTGGAACTATGGCCAAAGGGCTATAAAACTGTGCATACCCTTTGATTCAGCAACATTGCTACTAGGTCTTTACCCCAAAGAGATCAAAGAAAAAAAAATGACATTTTATATACAGAAATATTTATAGCAGCTCTTTTTGTTCTGGCAAAGAATTAGGAATTGATGGGATATTCAGTAGTTAGGGAATGGCTGAACAAGTTGTGACATATGATTGTGATGGAATATCATTGTGCTATAAGAAATGATGAGAGGGTGATTTCAGGAAAAAAACATGGCAACATAAGAACTGATGCAAAATGAAGTGAGAAGAACCAGGCTATCATTGTGCACAGTAACAGAAATAACGTAATGCTGATCAGCTGTGAAAGACTTGTCTATTCTGATCTATACAGTGATCTAAGACAATTCCAAAGGATCTATGATGAAAAAATACTATACACTTCCAGAGAGAGAACTGATGAACTCTTGAGTGCAAATTGAAGTATAATTCTCACTTTATTTTCTTTTATTTTGCTTTCTTTGTGATATGGCTAATAAGGAAATATGTTTTGCATGATTTCACAATTATAATTGATATATTGTTTGCCTTCTCAGAGGGTGGGAGAGGGGTATAGGAGGGAGGGAGAGAATCTCTGGAACTCAGAATTTTAAAAGATGTTACAAATAAATATTACAAATGTTACAAATAAGTAAGGAATATGAAAAAAAAATTAGCTGTAACCTCCTTAAGGCAGAGACTATTTTTGCCTTTTGTTGTACCCCAGCACATAGCATAGTGCCTCTCATATAGTAAGCATTTAATAAATGTTTATTAATTTTTCTAAAAAGTATGTAATATTCTACAACAGACTGCATTTTACCATCTTAAAATACTCTAAAATATATAGAAAATAAAAATAACATCTTTAAAAAATAATGACAAAATAAAGAAATGAGAAGGGAGCACAGGAGAGAGCTTTGAGGAACACCCACAGTGAGAGAGTATGAGAAGGATGATGATCATCAAAGTTGACTGAGAAGAGTGGTCAGGAAGAGAACCAAGAGGGATCAATATCATGAAAACCCAAAGAAGAAAAAGGATCTAATGAAAGGTAATTCCTTGTGTCAAATGTTGCAGAGAGATCAGGAAAGATAAGAGTTGAGAAAAAGCCATTAGATTTGACAGTTGAGATAAGTAGCATTTACATAATGCTTTAAAGTTTGCAAAGCATTTTACATATGTAAGGATGCTATGATCCTCACAACAACCTTGAGAAATAGGCGCTATTATTGTCACCATTTTACAGATGAAGAAACAGGTTGAGAGAGGTGAAGTGATTTGCCAAGGGTCACACAGGATAAGTGTCTGAGGCAGGATTCAAACTCAGGTATTCCTGACTCCAAGTCCAACATTCATTCTATTCACTGCTCTATTTCTTTGCTTCTAATTGATAACTTTGTAGAGGGTAGTTTCAATTGAATTATAAGGTAAGAAACTAGATTAGCAGTATTTAGAAGACAGTGAGAGGAAAGGAAATGGAGGCATCAAATGTCAACAGCTTTTTGAAGGAGTTTTAGTCATGAAGGAGAGAAAGGAGATAGAAGAGTAGCTTGCAGGAAAGATAGGATTTAATGAAGTTTTGTTTTTTTTGTTTTTGTTTTTTTAAGGATAAGGGAGACATGACCATGTTTATAAACATGAAGAAAGGAACCAATCTGCTAAAGAAATCAGGAGGGTGCATTGCAAGGGTTGGCAGAGCAAGAAGGGCAGCCATCAGCGTGGAGTGGAGGAAGAGGTAGGGGGTTGATGACAGAGAGAAGTGAGATGAGAAGGGAGAAAAATGGCCTTATTTTTTTCCTTGAGTTATGAAGCATTGTCCACTGCTAAAAGAGTGAAGCTTAAGGAGACAACAGGAGGTTTGGAACAGTAATTGTGTTGAGTGGGTTAGAAAATCAATTGAGAGGAATAAAAGGATTACTGACATTTGTAGTGAACCCAGTCAACATAGTTGCATGATTTCCTGCATCACTTAAACGGCATATGAGTAGGATTGAGGCTGGAGTTTGGCAAGGCATATGCAACAATAGGACAAAGGATTAAAAAAGTGGAAGATAGTGATGAGCTGAATTGGTTCACGAAGGGATCAAGATTGGGAAGGGAAGAGAGTGGAGCCAAAACAGGGGTTTATGACTTAAGAAAGTACTGAGGGGTATAGACATTAGAGGTTACAGTGAGGACAAGTAATAGGAGGGAGAAGGCATAGAACATAGAGAAGGAAGGAAGAACTAGTTACCTTTTTTTGTGCCACAGACTCCTTTGGAAGTGTGGTCATGCCTAAAGAGTTTTTCTTACAGTATTGTTTTTGAATACAACTAAATACAGTTAAATTTTAATACAGTTGTATTGGAATGTAGTTAAAATGTCTAAAAAATACATTAACAGACCCTCTGAAATTTATCCATAGGCCTCTTTAGGTATTCACAGACTGCTGTGATATAGGGAAAGATGGAATGATATACATGGTTATGATCAGATAATGTGATTTCAGAGTTCTTAATGATGAAAGTGTAACACTTGTGGGTAACCATCACAGTCAGTAAGGTCAAGTGGAGGAGAAATAGGTCATGGGAGTTGAGTGGAATAAAGAACTCTCCCCTCTTATACCCTTCATAACCTGCCTTTAATCTATCTTTCTAAGGCTCACTCAACATGACTCCTCCCATACATTCTGACTTTAGTCAAATTGACTTTCTCTCTGTCCTTTTTGAGAACTAAATGTGTTTAGTGACTGGCTTATAGTCTCTTTCTCCATCTCAGCTCCTACCTTCATATTAGAGGACTTCAGCATAAATGTTGATTTTTTTTTTTTAATACCCAAACCTCCCAGTCCCTCAGTCTATTCAGCTCCTGTGCCCTACTGTTCAGCTCTGTGAAGGGTTGATCATATTTTTGATCTTGCTATCACCTCTAAATCACCTGTTTCTGTATTCAAGAACTCTGAAATTCCTTTATCTAATGATAATCTTTAATCATTCTGTTTGCCCATGCTTTAGGAACCCCTAATTCTCTTCTTTGTCTTCTAATCCTTTCACTTCTCAGTACTTTCCCAGGCCTTCAACCCTTGACCCATTGTATACCAGCTCTGCTGCACATTATCCTCTACCTCCCTTGACCCTTGTTCTGTTGCTGATCATGTCTTTCCAAACCCCAGTCTTTGAAGCTCACAGTATATGCCTCTTTTGTTCTACTTTTATGCAGCTGAAAGGAGCAGAAGAAAATCACAAAAGCCTGCTGCATGGATCCACTACAGATGTATTTTATCTAATTTGAACTGGGGCCTCACTACAAGGCAGTCCTTTTACTATTCTTTTATTGTTTATCCTATTCACCATAGCAGCTGTTCCAGACTTTAACTCATTAAGTTTCACCTCCATGTACTTTGTGGTACAGCCATTCTGTCCTATTTGCGGTTCCTCACATTACATTTCTCTAAACATTTGCACTTGGTGTCTTTAATACCTGCAATACTCTCCCTCTTATTTGAACCCAGTTCTTTTGACTCCCAAGTCCATTGCTTTTTTTTTTTTTTTAAATAATGCTGAGATAATTCTAGAAAGGTAAGCTGTGCCAGATCATAGAGGATATTATTTTTTACTCTGGCAGAGAATTGGTTAATAAATAAATAGTTCTTTCCAAAATGTGTTAATCTGTGATGATTTTATTTGTGTAGGGAATTTCTAGAGGAGGAAACTCAGTGTATCAATGCAGCTCAGCACGTTTCCCTGCAACTTATAATAGCAAATTACATATAACCCTGAGAGCTTGTGACTAGTTCAGACTTCAAGGCCGTAGCTCTATCTACTGCACTAGAACGTTACTCTCTGCCTTTTCATTATTCATTTTCTCATGTAAGCCTTTCTTCCATTCTTTCAAAGAACATTTCATTATCCTGATAATAAAAGAGTAGAAATATATTATTCTAGCCTTATCCCATTTATCCTCTAGGATGAAGACCTACTTCCACATTGTACATATGTGGGTGTTTCATGGTATGACTGAAACACAAACATACCATACATATTCTTTATGTCAAAGAAAAATTATCTTTTCCCTCATACTGTATTTGCTTGAAGCAAATTCCATAGTTCTTTGTCTTATTTTTGGTAGCTCTCTTGACTAACCCTTGTGGCCACTTTTTGGGCTACCTGTTTGTAAGATGAAAGTATAATGAAATCAACTTTGCCACTAACCTTCAAATGTTTTCCTGTGTCTCCCCCTATGGCAGTTTTTCTGTCCTTTCTTGGATGGTAATTTGTTGAGCAGGCAAGGACATGAGATGTTATCTAATGATGTCTGCATTCCTACTTTTACCTTGCCACTGTTCTCTATAACCTTCCCTGTACTCCTGTATGCAGAGTCCTGTGATGCCACTTGTGGGGCAAGGTTTAGTTTTAGCTGACAAACCTAGGTAAGACATAAGATGAAATCCAATTATCTGATGAACTCTACATACATAATTTCATCTACTGAACCTCTTTTTACTTCCTTAGATATTAGCTTCTCTTGCCTATTTGGGAGATGGGACTTCATTTAACAAATAGAAGTACACAAAATAAGACACATGGATATAAGGAAATTCAGTTATCAAATGTGATCTATCTACACTATCAATAACTTTCTTTCAACTTCTTTAAGTGTTAGGTAGTTTTTTTTTTCTGGTAATGTTCAATATTTGCCATTTAAAGTATCTTCTGACTCTTCTTTCAAAAAAGTATTGTATATAGATAAGGGACTTCTCAATAATCTTTTTCAATAAACTTTTGATAAACTAATTTCTTAATACTGAACCATATATTCAAACATATATTTTACCAGCCTCTCTCCTTTTCTTACTTTTACATTGAAATCACCAAGTATGAATGTAGATTCACTTGGTTTGTAAACAAGATTTGTTGTTAAAGAATTTCTCTGTTTACCCTGTGCAACAAGTGTTGTTCAGTAAATAGCTTTTATGTCTTGTTCAATAATGTCTGTTTTGGAGGAAGTATACTGTCTTTGTTGTATTTACAACTTTTAGGAAGTTAGCCTTAAAACCACTACACACGTGAACAGTGTTACTAAAGAAGAATCTCAGATACTCATTGTTGTCTTTCTTGATTCACAGATAATTATTCTGAGGAAGAATATGAGAGCTTTTCTTCAGAACAGGAAGCCAGTGATGATGCTGTCCAGGGACAGGTACTTCACCCTGTGATGTGCCAGAAGTTACTATGTATTCTGGCATGGAAAAGATTTGGTGTCAGATAATTGATTCCATCCTAACAAATTATTTAATTGCAACAATATGTTGAAAAACAAATAATAAAAGAGTAGCCAGAAATCTGTGGATTAGATCATGGCATAATGCCATTTTCTGTAGAAACTATCAAAAGAATCAGCTTATGTGAAGTGCTTCCTAAACTATAAAATGATTTATAAATATCAACTTCCATTATTATTATTATAATTATTTGTCTTGAGATATCAAATTGTATTCTATATTAGTTGTCCCATATTTGTCAAGGAATCTTGACTACTTCTTATCTTCTTTTCCTTCTTAGTCTTCTTCTCAGGAAGCCCCCAAATTCTGGAAAGTTTTGCTCTGTTTTCGAGTTGAGGGGTTTGACTCAGGTAGATAGATGAGATTCTGAGGAAGTAATCATTTTGGGGAATGAACTGGATTCTAAACATGATTCTGCCACTAACTTACTTATGAAATCCTAGAAATTTTTTGTTTGCTTATTTAGCCTCCTTATTTTTCATGTGATCTTTATTTTTTGAATGATCATAGAGATTCTGTGATGATAAATGATATAATTATCAAACACCTTGAGATCCTTGGGTAAAAGGCAGTAGGAGTAGCAGTAGTAGTATATAAGACAGAATAAATGAGTGTTGAATATTGTGTTGCTCTGTGTGTGGCTTTCAGTGGTTTTTTAAATAAAATCCCAGAAATCACCATAAGTTCCAAAACTGTTTTCTTATGGTATTAATATTTCTACGATACTAAATATTATCTCCTGAAATACTTCTTCATCTTCAGTCTTCTACTGATGTCTTAGGCTATTAAAGGTTAGAGTGAGGGGGCAGCTAGGTGGGGCAGTGGATAGAGCACCGGCCCTGGATTCAGGAGGACCTGAGTTCAAATCCAGCCTCAGACACATGATACTTACTAGCTGTGTGACCCTGGGCAAGTCACTTAACCCCCATTGCCCAACACCCCAAAACTCCCCCCCCCCAAAAAAGACTAAAGCAGAGCAGCCCAGGTTGTAGCTTATGCAACTGAGCTGGAGAGTGTGGGTCCAGACTGTGTCTCTGTCAGCTGAGGGGCAGCCCAGCCAGTTCCAGAGGGGCTCATCACTGAAAAGATGAAAACCAGGAGAGAGATTTTTTTTTTTCAGCCACAGCAGCTCATATAAATTAGACAATAAGGCATAGAAGGGTTGTGACCTATATCAGGAGAGGGAATACCAAACTGGTGAAATCACACTCTTCAGGTATTGAAGTCTAATATCTTTCTTCATATATCTGTCATAATTTAGTAATTCATTTATAACATTTCTAATTATAGACAGTACCATTTTCCCCTTAGTTCTTGTGAGCTCTTAGGCCAGTATTAAAGAAACTCACAAAGAAATGGGTGCTCTGTGGAATGTTTTGCCTTGTTCAAGTGTTGGCCAACATATGTTTGAGAACTATTACTATAGACAAGGATGATGCAAATTGATTTTGAAGTTTCACTTAAACTTGGTGAAGTTGTTATGTATACTAAGGTTCATAGTAGTCCTAGACATGTGATCCAGAAAGGTTTCTATGATGTCTACTACACATCAGGAACTGAATGGGGCTTTGTCTGAGTTTCACCCTTCTTCACCCTTTACCTTTCACCATCTGCCAAAGGCCAGATAACATGTAAAGGCCTCTTTCACTTGCCTTTTTTTTTTTTTGGCTTTCTGTCACCATCCAATCTTTGATACTAACTCCAAATTAAGGTTTACAAAAGAATTTTTCTCACAGTAGTTTTAGGAGTGAAGTCATATATCTTTAATTGATAAATGAGGCTTCACAATGTTAAATGAGTTGTTCAGGGTCACATAACTACTAAGTACCTGACAGTGAGTTGCTGTTCTTTTTTCTAAATGCCTGGTAAATAATGAAAATGTGGACACCTTGGGAGTGAGTTGATAAGTGGAGATAGTATAATTTGAGTCTTTTAGGAACCTCATTTTTTCCTTCTGATTATAACAGACATTTCTAACTCTGCCATCTCCACTTTACCCCTTTAAGGAAGCACACATGATATCCTAAAGGAACTGAAAAGCTTAGTGTCTGTTGGTATTAGATGGGAGCTACTAGTAGCCATGCCAGCCATCTGGATAAATAGAACTTCATTCCACCAAAGACTACACTTTTAATTCCATATGTTTTCCATTCATCCTATCAGTAATAATTTGCATCATCAGACCACTTTGAAGTGACATGTCCCTTAAATGGCACTGAATTCTGAAGGTCTTATTTTAACAATTCACTCTGAAAATTCTTCCTGTTGTGCACAGTAAGCAAGATTTGGGACTTTCCTAAAATAACAAATTTCTTTAAGTTGATTATCTTAGGATCATATATGTATATCCAGAAAGGTTTTCAGAGGCCATTTAATCCAACTCATTCATATTATGAATTAGAACACTGAGCCTCAAAGAAGTTAACTGATTTGCCAAAGATCACCCAAATAGTTAGGAATTGGGGGCTATATTTGAGCCCAGGTCCACTGACTCCTGAACTGATGCTTTTTTCCAATGTACCACATTATCACCTGATATTTAATTTGTCTGTTGCCTTGCTGTTTGGTGAATAATGTGTACAAACTCCCCATGATTCTCTGTCAAGAGATGAATGATCTCTGAGTGTTTTTCCAACATTCTTGCTTACCTAGGAAACTTGAAACTCAAAATTTGCATTAAATTCACTCCACATAGTAGCATAGATCCCAGTTTATTTTTTACAGTATTGTTTTTAATGATGAGGACTTTGAGTAAAACAAGCAATTTTATGTCATTGGCTTCTGTGTTTCTGTAGGATTTGGACGATGATGAGTATGATGTGGGGAAGCCAAAGAAACAGCGGAGATCGATAGTAAGAACGACGTCCATAACCAGGGTCGGTGGAAATTAGTTTTACTAACACTGTGTGTGAGGGGTTTTGTATATGAAGCTGGTGAGCTCAACAAGGCTGGATTTGGATTTGGAAAGAGGGCAAATTGGTAAAAAGAAAAATCCTACCTGGCTGAATATTTGAGAACAAGTTTCATGGTAGTAATCCTTGGATTAAAAGGGAGTGGGCATCTGCCTGTTTGTTTTTTTTTTCATCTGAAAAATCTTAAGGGATATGCTGTCCTCAGATAAGGTAAGCAAACATTTTGAGCAAAATGAGGCTTATTATTTTGCTATCTGCCTGTAACCTAATCAAGGTAGTTAATAGAGTACAATCTGGGAAGCAATTTATTACGTGGGCAAAACATTAGGTGAGAAGTCAAGAGACTTCTCTAGTATTAGATCTGCTATCAATTCACTCAGAGACCTTGCTGGGTAAATCAAGTAATCTCTCATTTTCTCCTTTATAAAACTGTAAAAATACTTGCTCCATAACTCATCTCATTGATATGGTATTTGAGGAGCCTTGTATTCTTCAGAAGAGTGATATTTGTTCCAGTTCTCCAGGTGCACTAATTCATTCACCTTGTTCTGAGGTTAAGATAGTTTGTTTTTTTAAGAGATCCTATTTAAAATACTTATACAATACAAAACAGTAACAATTGTGTCCACAAGAAAAGTACCAAATGTTTGATTTTATTTTCATATATTTGATTTTAATTTGGGAGTGGAGATAACATTTAATTACTGATTGTTTAGCAGCTTTAGATGAAGAAAATAATGTTTGAGATAGGATAATAGTACTGCTTGGAAATTCATCATGACAACACATCCATTAAGTTCCCTTTCCAAATTTCAAAAGAGCTAATCACCACTGTCTCCTCTCTCGCATCTGGGTTTCTTTTTGTAAAATTCACATCCCTTGATCTGGAAAAGTGATACTAAAGGGGAAGGTGATGCAAGACATTTTTATGTAGAGACCTACCTATGAACCATCTTGTTCTTTCCTAATTGCTCTTGTAAAGGAATATAATGGAAGATGAAAATGAAGGATTGAAAATTTGGTTGTGCAAGATACTGTCCTGGATGTAGTCCCCAGTTCTAATGGAAAAGGAGTTATACTTTGGTGACATTGCCTTGCTAGGCAAGGGGTTAAAAGACAGGCTAGGCCCCTGTAGTTCTGCTCCCTCCATGAGAAGAATGAATATATGTTGATCATTATGGAAAACTTTTCCTATGTCGCTATTTTCTTCTCGTGGTAGCAATACTATCTTTTCCTCCATTCTAGTGTTGCAGCAAAGGTTGCTCCATTCATGAAAATCCAAATCCTAACACAATTTATGGTATAGTAAGTGGTGCTCAATGTAGCATTACTAATTTGGTGAAAATTAGCTTTTTTAAAAGGAGTTCTTTTTTCCTGTTTATGAATTAACCTAAATCCAGGCTATTTATTTAGAATCTTAAAACTTAATTTCCTGACCTTTTCCATGTACTCTGATGGAATTTGCTCTATTAATATTTTCCTTCAGGATTCAGTATCAACAAATTCAGGGAAGATTTATTAGGAAATGAGTCATTTCTAATAGTAAGAGAACCTAGAAATGAACTCACCTCCTTCTTCTTTTTTCCAAATCAATAATCAGGGTAGGACAACCAGAAATCATTAACAGTATTCAACTATAATAAATTCTTCAAGTCTACTCTTTTTTGTACTCCCATCTTCAACTTAGTTGTCTGAAAGAATGCCCCAATTTCCCAGATGATGGAATTGATTGATACAGCACAATTAAATGCATACAAGAGCAGTATGTAAATGGGCTAAAATGAGTTATTTAAAATTTATCAATAAACTAAATAAAATCTTAATTCTTCTGTAATTATTGAATATCTCTTGAGGCAGAACTTTCAATTTCAATTTTATTTCATCATATAAAATAATAACTGGTAGGTACCTCCAAAGACATCTAGTTGAACCCTTGCCTATTGATGCCTGGGTATTCCTTATCTTTCTAAGTGCCTATTTAAGAGCAAGTTCAGAGTGGAAGGATAGGTAAAATCTTTAATTCATCTTTGCCATACTGGATAATGAGTAACATGGAAGTCTGATAAAACCTACCTTCAGTATCATGTTTGACTTGTAAATTTATGTACAATGCTAATCTTGGAAGGCAGAGAATTTCTTAAAAACAAAAGGAATTGTACTTCTTGATTAGTTCCACTATTTTAGGACATTTTTGCTATTGCCTGATAAAGTTACATACTCTAATGCCCTGATATTCTAGAAACTAAGGTTTATTAAAAAAAAAAAGCAAACTCTATTGTTTGCTATTTCCAAAAGATGAAAAAAAAATGCACACGGATGAAAGGAAACTTTGATCTTATCTAGGTTAGATAAGAAATTTTACAAGTTAAATGTGGATTTGTGGTAAATTACGTGGAAGTGGAGTATTAAATACCACAACCCCTCAGAATCATGTAAAGGGCACAAAGGGCTCATCTTGAGACTTTGTTTTTGTATGAAGCTAAGGGTCAGTAAATACGGATAAAATCACTTCCCTTTTGTTGATTGATCTCAGAAATTAACTATTTCACAAATTAGATTTACACATATTACTATTATAACTGATGACTCCAGTTGCTTTTGAAAATTCTCTTTTAATTTTTGGATTTTTGAGAAGTAAATTCCAATTCATAAAGATATTAGAGTATTTAACATATTTGCCACTGTTTAAGCCTTAAATGCAGCTCCAAATGTGACTGTCTTAGGCACAAGAAGAAAAAAATATGGTCTTGGGAGAAAGTTGGATTTCATCTGATTAAGCGCAGTGCACCCTAAGTACCAGCAAATATGGTAAATCTGTTTTTACACTAATGTTAGTTCATATGTTGTTACACTTGGCTTCTCAAATGTCTTGACTGCAAAGTGTTTAAAACGTGACTTTGCTATAGAATTGTAAGATTTGGGCAGAAATTATGCTTCAGATTTATTTCAGAATTTTTCCCTATACTCATAATGGTTTCTGGGATTTGCTTCAGAGATCACTTTTCCAACAACAGTTTTTACCTAATAATCTTCACCTGTCTTTCAAATGCAGTGTATGCTGTTTTTAAGTAGTTACTATAATTAATGCTATAATTTAAGTACACCTATTAAATACACCTATTCACTTGAAAACAAAAATTTTTAGCGTTTTAAGATAAAAATACCTAAATTACAAATGAAATGTACAATCAGACCATACTTCTGTGATAATGTTTGTGATATTTTTGTAATTTTGTAATTCTTGTGATAATGATGTCTGATTGCTAAATTTTTGTTTGATTTTAAAAAGTTTTAATAACTTTACCTCAGGCCATTTCCCTCTAGGCACATTCTAACAGCTACATTAAGGTGATGGAATTTTCAGAACAGTCATATTCTCTTTTAGCAGAAAGGTATGTTTTCCTTTAGAAGAAGCATCTAAGTGAATTTTTTTGTTTAAAATATTAGTTTAGTAATGAATCAGATCATAGCCTAGAACAAGTATGTCATGTTATCAGAGGCAATCTCTTGTACTTTAAAATCTATCTCCAAGTTAAATTTTTATCTTTGAGGTGAACAAATTCCCTCAGTTCATTTAACATCCCAGTTGAATGGAAGATACAAATTATTTTTCCCTAATAAAGTTTTATTTCCATTTCCTATGCATACCTTCATTGAGGTGATAAACATCCACTTCCTGGGTAAAATTATACCATATAGGGCCTATACTCAGCAGCTTTTTAGAAGAATAGGGGACACACAAAAAAGGAAACTCTCACTGTTTGAATTGATGATGGAAGCTGGCACTAAAATTGACCAGATGTGCCCCTTTAAAAAAATTTGAAACCCCTGCTTTATGGGTGTATTTACATATACACATAGATACACATTAAATTATTAAGCACTTACTGCTAGGTATAGGGGATACAAGGATTCAGGTAGCTTTCATTCTATCGAAACAGACAACATATACATACATAAGCACATGCAGAATAAATACATTGTAATTTTGAGAGGCATAGCCCTAACAACTGAAGAGATCAGGAAAAGCTTTTAGTAGGTGGAATTTGAGCTGAGTCTTGAAGGAAGTATGGATATTTTATTAAGGAAAGTGATATGATTAGAGGAAAATCACTTCAGTAGTTGTATGGAGGAAGACTTGAGGTAGGGAGAACAGTTAGAAAAAAACTGGATTAATTCAAACAAGAAATAATAAGGGCCTGAACTAAAGTGGTAGCTGTGTGACCAGTGAGAAGGAGACATATGTGAAAAATCATGTGGAGATATATATAGCAACATGTGGCATTGGATTGAATAGCTGAGACGAAGGACAATGAGGAGTCAGTGATGATGCCAAGGTTGTGAAGAATAGAAAAATGGCGATACCTTAAAGAGAAATCAGGGAAGTTTAGGAAAGGGAGTGGACTGATGGTGGGTGGAGGGAGAAAGCTAATGAGTTCTATTTTGGAGACAATGTGTTTGAGATGTTTATGAGACACCAATTTTGAAATGTTTAATAGGCAATTGGTGGTGTGGTACTAGAGCTTTAGGATATGTAGGTCTGGGAATCACTTATATTTGAATAATTAAAGCCATGGGAGCTAATAATTTCACCACCTTAGAAAGTGAAACAAAAGAGTGCCCAAGATAGAGGCTTGAGATGTAGCCAGTTAAAGAATTTAGTATGGATGATGATTCAGTAAAATAGACTAAGTAAAAATGGCCAGGTAAGAAGAAAACATGGAGAGAGAGTAGTGCCAACAAAAACCCAAAGAAGAGATTATCCTTGAGGAAAGGGGTGGTCAACAGTGTCAAGCAACTTCCAAGGGGTAAGAAGGATGAGGTTTGAGAAAAGCCCATCAGATTTGACGTTCATTTAAGTAATCACTAGTGAAGTGGGGCAGAGCCACAATGGCAGAGTAAAGGCAGGGAGTCACCTGAGCTCTCCCCCAAACCTCTCCAAATACCTTTAAAAAAATGACTCTAAATAAATTATATAGCAGGGGAATCCACAAAAAGATGAAGTGAAACAAATTTCCAGCCAAAGACAATTTGGAAGGTCGGCAAGAAAGTTATGTTGCACCAGGGTGAGAGAAGAACACATTCTAGCACAGACCTGGCCCCAGCAAACTTGGAGCAAGATCCTGGACAACTGAATCACTGACAGCAGTGGCAGTTTCTAGAACTCTCAGCCCACAGACACCAAAGACAGCTTAGAAGGTTAGCAGAAAAGGTCTCTTGTACCTGGGTGAGAGTGCAGTGCAGGCCACCCCAGCATAGCCCCAGCCAGTGCAAATCAGGAGCAGGCCTTGGGAGTGACTGAATCACCAATAGCAGCAGCTGCTTCTGGAGCTCTCAGCAAATAGACAGTAAGGAGGTTGAACAGACTAGTCAGAATGAGATCACAATGATCTTTTTGATGGCATTGAGGCAGGATTCTGTTACTTTGCCCATACTCTGATCTGGGTTGCAGTACTGGGTGGCAATCACAGTGAGAGGAGGAGCACTATCATAGCAGAGTTTGTGGCCACAGTGGAAGAGGGACTCTCCTCACAGTTTCAGGAAAGAAAAGAGGACTTATGGTCACTCACAGACCAGAGTGTAGACCAGGAGAGCAGTAAACACCTCTCCTTAGATCATACCGCTTTGGAAGAACTGAAAACTTACAGGTCCCTAGAAGTATCTCTGAAAACAGCTGCACAAAACCCCTAAAGCTTGGGACAGTGCACCCTCCACCCTGGGAGCAGAGCCCTACTTTAACAAACAGTTAAAAGACAAGTAATAAGCTGGGAAAATGAGCAAACAACAGAAAAAATTCTGACTCTAGAGAGTTATTATGGTGACAGTGAAGATCAAAACACACACTCAGAAGAAGACAACACAGTCAAAGCTCCTACATCCAGAGGCTCAAGAAAAATATGAATTGGTATGAGGTCATGGAAAAGCTCAAAAAGGATTTTGAAAATCAGGTAAAAGAGGTAGAGGAAACATTGGGAAGAGAAATGAGAGTGATGCAATAAAATCATGAAAAACAAGTCAACAGCTTGAGGAAAATACTGAAGAAAGTAACAGCTTAAAAAACAGATGAGGGCAAATGGTAAAAGATGTCCAAAATAGCTAGTGAGGAGAAGAATGCCTTATAAAGCAGAATTAGCCAGGCAGCTAGGTGATGCAGTGGATAAAACTATGGCCTTGGAGTCAGGGGGACCTGAGTTCAAATTTGGCCTCAGACACTTGACATTTATTAACTGTGTGACCCTGGGCAAATCACTTAACCCCGATTGCCTCACCAAAAAGCAAAAAAAACAAGCAAACAAACAACAACAACAAAAAGCAGAATTAGCCAAGTGGAAAAGGAGGTCTAAAAGCTCACTGAAGAAAATAATTCTTTAAAAATTAGAATGAAGCAAATGAAAGCTAATGACTTTATGAGAAATCAAGAAACAAAACCAAAAGAATGAGAAAATAGAAGACAATGTGAAATGTCTCATTGGCAAAATAACTGACCTGGAAAATAGATCTAGGAGAGATAATTTAAAAATTATTGGACTGCTTGAAAGCCATGATCAAAAAACAAGCCTAGATACCATCTTTCAAGAAATTCTCAAGGAAAACTGCCCTGAGATAATAGAACCAGAGGGTAAAATAGAAATTAAAAGAATCCACTGATCATCCCCTGAAAGAGATCCCAAAAGGAAAACTCCTAGGAATATTATGGCCAAATTCCAGAATTCTCAGGTCAAGAAGAAAATATTGCAATTAGCCAGAAAGAAACAGTTCAAGTATGGTGGAGCCTCAGACAAGATTTAGCGGCTTCTAACAGTAAAGGATTAGAGGACTTGGCATATGATATTCCAGAGGGCAAAGGAGATAGTATTATAAACAAGAATCGCCTACTCAGCAAAACAGTATAATACTTCAGGGGAAAAAATGGACATTCAGTGAGGGAGAGGGCTTTCAAGCATTCTTAATGAAAAGACCAGAGTATGTGGGTAGCTAGAAGGAGTATATATAGACAGAGGCCACAGGTGTGAGTTGAATATGAAGGAATGATACCTAAAAAATAAAATTAAGCATTGAGAGAGGAATGTAGTAGGAGAAAGAGAAAGGGAGAGTTAGAAGAAAGGGAGAGGTAGAATGGGGATAAATTATCTCATAAAAGAGGCCAGATAAACCTTTTATAGTGGAAGGGAAGAGGGGAGAGGTGAGAGGAAGTAGGTCAAACTTACTGTCATCAGAATTGGTTCAAAGAGGGAATAACATGCACACGCAATTGGGTATAGAAACCTGTCTTACCCTATAGGAAAGTAGAAAGGGAAAAGAATAAAAGAAGGGGGAGGGGTAATGGAAGGGAGGGCAGATTGAGGGAGAGGATAGTCAGAAGCAAAACACTTTTGAGGAGGGATAGGGTAAAAGAGAGAATAGAATAAACGGAGGGGGCAATAGAATGAAGGGAAATACAGTTCTCGTGGTTTTTCTCTTTTGTTCTGATTTATCCTTCACAACATGACTAATGTGGAAATATATCCAATAGAATTGTACATAGATAGCCTATATCAGATTGCATGCCATCTTGGGGAGGGGGGAGAAAATAATTTGGAACTCAAAATCTTACAAAAATGCATGTTGAAAACTGTGCTTACATGTAATTACACAATATGCTATAAAAAAGAAATCATTAGTGACTTGGGAAAGAACAATTTCAGTTGAATGATGAGAATTGAAGACAGATTAAAAAGGGTTGAAGAATAAATGAGGAGAGGAAGTGGAGGCAGAGATTTTATACAGCTTTTTCTAGGAGATTGGCTGAGAAAGGAAAGAGAGTTCTAGGATTACAGTTTGAGGGGTTGGTAAGGTTTAGTGAAGCTTTTTAAAGATAAATTGCCTTAGGTATGAGATTAGAAAAAGATCAAATCATTGACAGAGAGCAGTTTGCTATATAAAGTGGAAGAGAATGGGCTCAAGGACACAGAGAAATTGACCTTAGGCTGGAGAAAAGGAAAGAATGGATGGTAATGACAAGGGGTTTTTGATGTATCAAAATGGAAAGGAAGGAGCTCATGGTGAGCCATATCTGTTTTCTCAGTAAGGTCACATCCTTGGCTGACTCAGGGAGGGAAGGAGACTTGGGAAGATTTAGAACAGCCTTTGTGGTAAAATAGTATAGAGAATCAGAGAAATAAAAGGATTGCCTTATTGCAGTGAGGGCTCAGTTGAGATTACAAATTTATAATGTAACCAATCAGCTGAGTGACCTGTTAAGTGACAAAAAGACAAAGAGGTAAGAAATTTGGGAAAATAATTAGAGCCAGCATGTTCCATACTGTGTCAAATTTGGAAAGTGAACTTCAGATAAGAGGAGGGAGGGATGGAAACAAAGGATGAAAGTGAAAGGAACAGGCTAAAGGGGATATTCTAACTTCCTTCCAAGACCCAGTCTGAAGCGGGGCAATATAAGAGAAGTTGCAGCCAGTGCTGGAGAGGATGGACAAACTATACAAGATAATCAGTCATGGTTGTCTTTTTTGTTGTGTGTTTTTCAGAGATAGGTAAAGAAAAAAAATTCTATCTCATTAAAGTGAAGGCACATTATAATAATTGTATGTGATCTAATTGATGCTGTTAGGGTTTTACATTGATTATCAGTATAGAAATTAGTTATAGAATTGACCTGTAAATTCTCTAATCATGGTTAGAAAAAGAGCAGATCAAAAGATAAGAGCAGAAGAACAGAATTTCTCAGGCCTTTTTAATTCTTTAAAAGATGTCTTTGGGCTTTAACCTTTATAATTTTCATTTACTGTTCTGTTCCTAACTGGTTATAGCATACTAATAATAGCAGTAATGATCAATGGGATCATAATTATAAGTGATAAGTGTTTTTTTTTTTTACCATGTATTTGAATGGTACATTAAAGTTGGTATGGTTAAACCAGTTGTGAACATGTGTGCTTTTGAGCACTTACTGAAAAATAATATTGTCGAGTCAGCAAGCTTATATATATATATGTATGTGTGGTGTGTGTATGTGTGTGTATGTATGTGTATGTGATAAATTGGAGATTATCTTAGAGGGAAGGCACTGTAATAAGGACCACCAGAAGAAAGCTTCTTGTAGAAGGTAGGATTTCAGTTGAGGCTTGAAGGAAGCCAAGGAAACTAGGAGGTGAAGGTCAGGAAAGAGAGAATTTCAGGCATGGGAAATAGCCTGAGAAAAGTCGAAACAAATGGACTGTGTTGTCTGAGGAAGAACAGAGAGGCTTGGTTACAGAGTATGTAGAGGGGAGTTAGTTTAAGAAGAATGGAAAGTTAGTAAGGGTTTTAAAGGTTATAAAGGTCTTTAAAAGCCAAACAGAAGATTTGATCCTGGAAGTAATTCAAAAGACATCTGGAGTTTATTGAGGAAATAAGACATTCAGACCTGCACTTTGGGAAAATAACCTTGATAGCTGAGTTGGAGGATGGATTGGAGGAGGGAGAGATTTGAAGCAGGGAGACCAACTTTTATTGTAATAGTTCAGGCATGAGGTGATGAGATCCTTTACCATTGTGGTGGCCAAGTCAAAAGAGAGAAGGGAATACATATCAGAGAGATTATGAATGTAGAATTGATAGGATGTGACAACTGATTAGATATGGAGGGTGAGGGAGATTGATGACTCTAGGATACCACCTAGGTTGAGAGCCTGGGTGACTGAGAGGATGATGATGCTCTCATAGTCATCGAGTCAGGAAAAGGGAAAGGATTTGGGGAAAAGATAAATTCAGTGCTGGACATTATGAGATAAAATGTTTATAGAACATCCAGTTGTCCAGTAGGCATTTGGAGATGTAAGACTGAAGAAGTCAGAAGAAAGGTTAGGGCTGGATAATTAGATCTAAAGGATCATCTTCATAGAGATGATATTTGAATCCTTAGGTAATGATGAGCAAAACAGTTTAGAAGGAAAGGAGAAGAGAGCCGAGGACAAAGCCTTGAGGACCACCCAAAGTTAGTAGTTATGGCCTGAAGGATCCAGCAAAAAACACTGAGGAATAGATTGTCAGGAGTCAAACAGGTAAGAGAACCCAGAAAAAGCAAAGTGTCCATGAAAGTATGTCATGAAAACCTAGAGAAAAGATAGTACCAAGGAGAAGAGGGTGATCAACAATATTAAAGGCTTCAAAGAGATCAAGAAAGATGAGGTTTGAAAAAAAGCCCTTAGATTTGGAATTAAGAAATCATTTGTAGCTTTGGAGAAAACAGTTTCAGTTGAATGATGACACCAGAATCTAGACCTCAGAGAATTAGGAAAAATAAAAGGAAAGGAATTGGAGACACTCATTTTAGATATAGCTTTCTCTCAAAGAGTTTAACTGAGACAGTGAGGAGGGATGTAGGATGATAGTAAGGGTGGATGGATAGATTTGATGATGGTTTTTTGGAGGATAGTAGAGGTGTGAGCTTGTTTAAATACAGCAGGGAAGCATCCAGTAGACAAAGAGAAATTGAAAATTAGTGAGAGTAGAAATGATAGAAGGGGGACTCTGCTAGAGAAGATGGGAAGAAATAAAATTACTTTTGCATGTAAAGGAGTTTGCCTAGGCAAGGGAAAGGGTCACCTCTTCATGTGAGATGAGTGAAGGAAGGCATCTTGTGGAGGAAGGCATCTGAATGCTGTGAAATGAGGAGTTGAGAATGATGAATAGCCTCAGTTTCTTTAGAGAAACAGCAGGCAAAGTTCTCAGCTATAAGGGTTGGAGTTGGGGGTGGTAGGGACTATGGCAGATTTGAGGAAGGATAAAAAGTTTTAGAAAAGCCAGTGTGGTGAGTGGGATAGTGAAGCAATTCAGGGAGGTGTAAAAGGATTACTTTGCTAGAGTTAGTGCCTAGTTGAGATTATGTAACCTAAATATGTAGTGGATCCAGTTCTCTAGCTTCATTTAACAGCCCATGAATAAATAGGAACAAAAGGAGTAGATATGCGTTCTGACTCAAGATCATATAAATTTGTTTGTATCATAAGCATGTAGGAGAGGATATCTTAAGAACAGGAAATAAAGAGCAGAGGGAATTATAGTTTCAGAAGAAGGGAAACTATTCAAGTGATCTTCATATCTTCATAAAGTAGATTTATAAGCTCTTAAGCCATTCAAGAGAATAGCATATTAACAGTATTTACTTAGGCTGCAGCTTGTAAGGTTAAGTGGTCATTTTGTGTGCACTTGGTTGATAATTTAGTATTTTGACTAAAATGTTTTTGGATTTAATGTGCCAAAGTTGTACTTTGGGTGATTCTGTCAGTAAATATTGGAATTTAATAAAAGCAATATATAAAAGGAAAGGTTGGATAATACTCACAGATAAAAATAATAAACTCTATATGCTTCCCTTCCCTGTGAATTAAGGAACGTTATATTTCATATTGATCTGTCCTGGGTTTCTTTGTTGCAGTCCCAATGACATATTTTTCTGATGGGATGGAGCTTTTTGTGGAGACCTTGTATTCCCCAGGTCAAGCTTAGGGGCTTCCCCATGGTGGGAAATTATCCAAGTGGAATTGTGTACAAATTATACTTGCTGTAGTGGGTAAGGTTCTGCTTTATTGAGAAAAATCTTCTGTATCAATAGGAGAACAGACCCTATGAGATTATGTGGTTACTTAAGTCACCATATCAAACTGACCTATATCTTGTGTATTATCAGAAGGATGCTGTTTCTGTGATTACTGATTTTATTTCCTCCTTGGCTTACAGCAACAAAACTTCAAGCAGAAGGTGGTGGCATTGTTGCGAAGATTTAAGGTTTCTGATGAGGTATGTCAGCTGTATGTTAAATTTTTGCCTTTCATCTTAATGTTAACATTGTATTTGAGTTTGCCAAAACACGCTATTTTTCCAAGGTCCCAATTTCTCCTTTCTTTGGGCCTGTGTTCCATATCTTTCTTGACTTACCTTTTTGATGGCGTGTCTTCAAATTAAACAGCCATCTTGGAACAATATTGAAACCAGGTTTGTGATTCATTTTATTTTATTTTTATTGATATCCTTTGTGATAACATGTCATTCTTTCCTGAATATATCCCTGCCCCCTCTTCCTCCCAGAGAATCATTGCTTCTTACCAAAAGGGGCAGAAAAGTTCAGCAAAACTAAGTCATGATCTTCTTTTGGCAGTAAGTAGTATTCTATATATGTAGTCCCCCACCTTAGCAGTGAAGGGAGGGAGGTACATTTTATTAATTCTTTTTTTTCAAGGAAAAATTTGGTTGTTATTATTATTATTATTTTACTATATCATATTGTGATTAATTTTAAAGCAGTGCTTTAGAACTCCTTTATTCTAGAAATAGCTTTATTAAATAAAAAAAATTATTAAAAAACACATTTTTTAAAAAAGCTTAAAATGGATATGTAGGTTGTGAATGTAACTCTCCTAATTGAGTGATTGCCTACCAAGGGTGATTAGTAGCATAAAAATGTCTTTGGAAAAATAAGTTCTCACTTTGATTTTCCCAAAGTTGACTAAACCATTTGGACTATATAAAAATGGCAGGGCAGTAGAGGCACTTGTCAAGGTAAGTGACAAAGAAATGACCAGGAAATAAGTGAAAAGCGTGCCTGGAATTGGCCTAGATGTCATGGTCCACATGAGGTAGTCACTACCCAGGAACAGGGAAGATCAATAGCTGAAGAGAATTGAGATTAAGGTTATTTAAATCAGAAAATCTCAGGGATAGAAGGGTCTCAGAAGTCCAACCTCTGCTGTAGCAACAATCTCCCTACTGACAAATCCTTCCAGCCAATGACACAAAACATACTTCTTTCTAAGATAGCACCTTCTACTTGGAGATAGTTCTGAATTGTTAGAAAGTTTTGTTTTTAAGTCAAAATTTCCCTCTGTGTAGCTTTCTCCATCAGTCCTAGTTCTGCCCTCTGTGGACAAGAAAAACAAGCTAAATTCCTTTTCCATTTAATAACTTTTCACATACTTAAAAATAACTGTCATCTCCTGTCTCAGTTTTCACTGTCTGTTTAACTATCCCCAGTCTTCTCACCATCCTGGTTGCCCTTTTCTGGGAGCATTCCTGTTTGTCTTTGCCCCTTCTGAAATATGTCATTTGCACAAAGCTTGACATGGTGATGCATATATCTTCTGACCATATTGGAACTATGTGTCATTTTTTAAAAATCTCTGTGGCTCTGTTAATGTGTAATATATAATATATAGGTTATGCATAGTCTTTTAGGTTGCTTTGATAAACTGTTGACTTATATTGAACTCACAGTCCACTAACCTCCTTCCCCCAATTTTTTTTACTTTAACTCTTATTTGGATTTGCCTCCTCCATCATGTATTGTTTGAGCATAAATGTAGGATTAACATTTATCCCTATTAAATTTCCTTTTACTATATTAGAACTATTCATTCACAGACTCATAGCTTCTTTTGGGGAGGATTTCAGAGGCCATCTAATCCAAAACATTAGCCAGCAAGAATTCCCTCTGTAAAATATCTAACATCATTTGCTTAAAGTCCTCCACAGAGAAGAGGACCTATTACCTCCTGAGGCATTTCATTCTGCTTTGGCAGCTATAATTGTTAAGGAAGTTATTCCTTATATCAATCCTAAATGTGCCTGTCAGATACCTTTATAAGCATCTAGACCAAAGGTTCCCAAACTTATTTGGCCCACTACCCCCTTTTCAAAAGGAAAAAACCATTCAGCACCCCTCTGGAAACCTACTGTCTTTAACCTTTAATGGTTTTTTTGAAATCTGAGTCATTTCAAAATAAAATTTTTTTAAAATGATGCATCTTAAACTTAATAATTTATTATAAATTTGTAGAGTTTTTCCTACAGTGAAATTTTGATGATGCAGTATTACATCATGTAATCATATAGTATCATATTGTAAACAAGTCATTACACACACATATTCCTGCCGACGCACGCTGGACTTCTCGATAATGCATGACATGCTCACCTGCCAACACTTGGCTTGTTAAAACCTCCCAAAGGACTTGACTGTTGATCAGTTATAGCTTGCATTTTATGTGTTTATTTGGAAAACAATAAAATCACTACGACTTTAACTCTTTTACACAACAGGTGAAATATATATGAACAATTTTTCAAAATTTTCTTCTCCTTTCCTTATGCTTCCACTGCCCCCTTATTTTTATTCAATGCCCCCCAGTTGCACCTGAGGCTGCTACCACCCCCCTAGATCATTTAAGTGTCCCCTAGGGGCAGTATTGCCCACTTTGGGAACCTATGATCCAGACATATTATTACCTTCTTTGCCCTGCTCCCCATCCCCAACCCCAAGAGAAAACTTATTGGAGTTTTAAGGGATTTGGTTTCTACTTTCCCATATCTCTGCAATTTAAAGTGCCTACTTTGTGTCAGGCACTGGTAGGTGCTAAGGATACAAAGATGAAAAAGGAAACAATTCCTGTTCTCTAGTTTGCCTTTTATCAGAGGAAAGAACATGTACATAAAGAAATATGTGGAATACACAATAAATATAAAGTAGTTAATTACAAGTTAGTTATAAAGGGAAGGCACTAACTTTTCTAAGGATCAGGTATGACTTTGTGTAGAAGGCAGTATTTGAGCTAAATCAAAGGAAGTGACAGTTTCTATGCAGCAAAGGTGAGGAGGGAGTGCATTCCAGGCATAGGATACTGCCTATGCAAAGTCATAGAGAAATCATGCCACATGTGCGGAAGAGAGAAAAGGGCAGTTTGGCAGATCATACAGTGCAGGAAGAGATGTAATCTATAATAAGGCTTGATATGTAGGCAGGGGCCTGTGAAGTGCTTTGAAAGCTAAACAGGACAGTCATATGTTATCCTAGAAGTTACTGAAGTTTATTGAATGGAAGAATGATAGCATCAGATTTTTCCTTAAAGGAAATCACTTTGGCAACTGTGTGCAGATGATTGTGGAGTAGAAAGAAACTTGGCCAAGCAGACTAATTAGGAAACTATTAACAATAGACCAAAAAACAGATGATGAGGGCCTAAGTCTGAATAACTTAAAAGAAAAATAGAAATCAAAGTTTATGTTTGTTCCTTCACATCGTGGCTCTGCTCCTTATTATGATCTTCTAATCCTAAGAGTCTGAATTTTTAGTTCAGAGAGTCCTCCATTTGGTTCAACCTGCTTATTCAAGAACTTGGCATGACCAGGAATCTAGACTTGGTCCAGAAAATTTAGTTTAGGAACTTCTCTGTGTACTCTAGCAATTCTTCATCTCAGAGCTCTTCATCTGATATAAATTTCTTGAGGTTCATCAGTCCTTAGAGAGCATATGTGGTTGTGTAACCTT
The DNA here is from genome assembly GCF_900497805.2 of Vombatus ursinus. Classification (NCBI taxonomy): domain Eukaryota; kingdom Metazoa; phylum Chordata; class Mammalia; order Diprotodontia; family Vombatidae; genus Vombatus; species Vombatus ursinus. Next base: position 1,081,761 of record NW_020954668.1, on the reverse strand, counting down.
GCCTCCAGACAAGGTTGTGCTAGATCCAGCTAGAGCCATTTGTTAAATTTTCAGTTTGAGCATTTATACCTCAGAAATCAGCAAACGCTGCAGATAATGACTTAATTTATTGTTTTGTTGATTGTGTAGATTTGAAGTGTTACAGAAAGTATGAATAATGTAAATTAAACTTAAAAGTGTGTCACGTATATTTTTTTTTCAGGGAGGTAATTGTTAAACATTTACCAGTAAACTACTGCCTCTAGCAAAATAGCTTCCACTGTCCTACATCATTGCTCTTTTCTTCCCTTCATTTTTCATCCTCCTTTTTAAAGTCTAAGCACTTAGAGTATAAGAACTCAGTCCAAGCTCAGGTATTTATGAATTAATGATAAATAAATAGTAGTCACGAATGTGATATAAAAGGGACAGTGGGTACCCAAGTCATCAAGGTTTATACTTTGTCAAAGAGCTAACTTTGTTAAGGGAAGATGTCATCAGTTCTAAAAAAAAGTCTTCAGTAAACAACAAGGATCCAAAACAATGCCTGGTCACACTTGCTACAAATGTGTTCTAGAATTTTGTCAGTCATCAGAGTTAAGCTCATTGGTCCACTTTTTACTTCATTCTCTTCCCCTTCATGAAAATTGGGAAGCATTTGCTATTCTCTGATACTTCAATACTCCACAGTCTTTCAGAGATCTCTGACAGTGGTTCACTACTCACTTCCCTGAGTGTTTTAGTGTTGTGTATTGTAGTTTATCTTGAACTCATCAAAGGAAGCTAGATGATCTGTTACTATCTCTCTCTTTAGTATTCATCTCCCTACTTGCCATTTTTGTTCACTCTTTCCAGTACTATTTTCCTTGACAAAAAATTAGCAATATGGAAGCTGAATAATTCAGTCTTCTCTCTGTCACCTTTTTTCATCCCATCCATCCTGAGCCACAATTTTATTGTTGTATCCAAATTCTTTTTTTCCTCAATATAGCTAAAAAAAACCCAGCCTTTTTGTCAGCTTTAGAATTCCTTGCCAGCCTCAACTAATTCTTAGTTTTAGCACTCCTGACACTATATTTTTACAGAATCTAACATACTTTTAAGCATCCTCTATTCACTTCCCTTGGTTTTCTACCTATATTTTTAAAATCTCTTTTGCAATGTGATAGACTTATGGAGTATATTGAAGAGGAATAGAAAATAGTATACATATGTCTCAACTGTTCATGGCACTTTCAAAAAAATTGACCATGTTTAGGAGCATTATAAACCTTACAAATAAAGGGAGAAAAGCAAGAATATTAAATGCATCTTTTACAGACTATAATGCAACAAAAATTATATTCAATATAAGCCTTTGAAGCAAGGGTTAAAAATAAATTGGAAACTAAATAACTAAAGAATGATTGGGCCAAAGAACAAATCACAGAAACAATAGTTTTGTTAAAGATAATGACAGCAATGAGACAACCTACCAGATTTTTTTTATGTATGCTTTCATCCAGAGAAGAGAGAGAGCAGATAATTAATTGAACATGCAACTACAATATTTAGAAAATCAACAAATTAAAAACCTTCAGGTAAACACTAAAACAGAAATGTTGAAAATCGAAGAAGAGATTAAGAAAGTTAAAGCCCCCAAAATTAAATCAGTAAATAAAGCTAGGTTTTTTCTTGAAAAAGATAAAATAGTTAAGCCATTTGCCAACTTGATTTTAAAAATAAAAGAAAAAACCCAAATTATTAGTAATAAAAATGAAGAAAGAAATCAATGAAGACAAAGTCAAAGAAATTATTATGAACTGTTTTGTCCTACATGCTAATAAAACTCACAATTTGATGAATAAGAATGGATAATAAATGAAGTAGATGAATATTTACAAAAATATAAGTTGCCCAGATTAACACAAAAAGAAATGAAATATTTAATATGAAGATGTTAAATAAACTATAAATCAATTCCCAAAGAAAAAATCCCCAGAATCAGATGGATTTAGAAGCAAATTCTACCAAAAATTTAAAAGAATAATTAATTCTAATACTATATAAACTGTTTGGAAAAAATTAGGAAAAGGAGCCCTTCCAAATTCTTTCTCTGACAAAAATATGGTCTTGACTCCTAAACTGGGAAGAGTCCAAAAAGAGAATAAAACTATAGACCAATATCCCTGATGAATATAGAAACAGAATTTTCAAATAAGGAGGTTACAACACCATAGCACAAAGATTGTACACTATGACCAAGCTGGATTTCACTAGAAATTTAGAGCTGGTTCCAATATTAGGAAAATTGTAGACGTAACTTTAATAAAAACAACAAAAATTATGATTATGTCAGTAGGTGCAGAACAAGCTTTTTATAAGGTACAGCACTCATTCCTGTAAAATAAAACACTCGAAGACATAGGAATAAATAGAGTTTTCCTTAAAATAATAAGTAATATATATGTAAAACCAAGAGCCAGCATTATCTGTAATGGGAGTAAACTAAAGAACTATCCACTAAGATCAGGGATAAAGCAAAGTTGCCCATTATCACCATTACTACTCAGTATTGTACTAGAAATGCCAACTATAAGATAAGAATATTAAGTTGAGGGAAGAAGTGAGGCAAAGAGGAAAAAAAAAATCATTTTTTGCGGGTGATATGGTAGTTTTCTTAGGGAGCACTATAGAGTCGACAAAAAAACAACTAACAGCTTAATCAGGGTGGTAGGGTATAAAATGAATTCACAAATAATTAGAATTTCTTGACATTAAGCAGCAAAACCTAGCAAGAAATGGTAAAAAGAAAGATTCCTTTTAAAATAATTGCAAATATATAAAATAAAAATATGTGGGAGTCTTTTTGGCAAGACATATATAGGAACTATATGAACACACATACATTCTTTAAACAAGCATAAATCAAAATAATTAGAAAAATATTAATTGTTTATGAATAAGTCCAAACCAATATAATAAAAAATGACAATAATGCCCAAATTAATTTACTTACTCTGTACCATACCAAAGGATTACTTTATAGAGCTAGAAAAAAATAATAAAGTTAATCTGGAAAAGCAAAAGATCAAGAATAGGAAGGGAATTAATGAAAAAAAAAGTGGTAAGGAAGGGGGCCTTGGCAGTACCAGTTCTCAGCCATACTCTAAAGCCATAATTGTTTTAAAAAAACAACAACAATAACAATTTGGTACCAAGAAAGAAATAGGTAATCAGTGGAATGGATTAAGTACACAGTATATATAATTAAACAAGCACCATAGCTTAGTATCTTATAAACTCAAACATCTCAGCTATTAGAGTAAAGACTCAGTATTTAACAAAAGTTGTTGGGAAAACTGGAAAGCAGTTTGGCAGAAATTAGGTATAGATCAACCTATCATAGCGTATAACAAAGTAAGCTCCAAATAGTTACCTAATTTAGTTATAAAGGATAACATCATAAGAAAATTAGAGGAATATGGAAGAAATTACCTGTCAGATATATGGATAGGAGAATTCAAACAAACAAAACAATTGCAGCTAAAATTAGAAGATAGACAGGCAAATGGGAAAAAACTTTTGTATCAAGTTTTTCTGATAAAGATTTCATTTTTAAAATATATGGGAAACAGAATTAAATTTAGAAGAATCAATCATTCCTCAGTTGATAAATGGTCAAAGGGTATAAATAGTCAATATTCAGAGGAAGAAATCTATTAATAGCCATATTTAAAACATATTATAAATCATTAATAATGAGAGAAATGCAAATTAAACAATTCTACAATTAAATTCTGCAAATTAAATGATTCTACTCAGAATCATCAGGTGGGCAAAGTTAACATAAAAGGAAAATAAATACTGGAGGGACTGTTACAAAGTAGGTACTGTTAACTAGCACATTATAGGTAGAGCTGTAAACTGGTCTAGCCATTCTCTCTCTTTTTTTTTCTCCAATTTATTTATTTATTTTTAGTTTTCAACATTAACTTCCACAAGATTTTGAGCTCTAAATTTTCTCCCCATTCCTCCCCCCCCCCCCACCCTATGACAGCTTGCATTCTAATTCCCCCTTCACCCAATCTGTTCTCCCTTCTGTTACTCCCCTCCCTTCTCTTATCCCCTTCCCCTTATATTTTTCTATACCCCTTTGCCTCTGTATCTTATTTCCCAGTTGCATGCAGAAACAATTTCTAGCATTTGTTCTAGCATTTGTTTCTAAAACTTTTGAGTTCCAAATTCTCTCCTCTTCTCCCTCCCCATTCACTCTCATTGACAAGGCAAGCAATTCAACATAGGTTATACATGTTCAGTCATGCAAAACACTTCCATAGTCATGTTGTGAAAGACTGACCATATTTCCCTCCATCCTATCCCAGTCCCCATTTATTCTGTTCTCTCCTTTGTCCCTGTCCCTCCTCAAAAGAGTTTGCTTCTGATTACCCCCTCCCCCAATCTTCCCTCCCTTCTATCGCCCCTCCTTCCCTTCCATCTTCCCCTTCCCTCCTACTTTCCTGTAGGGAAGGATAGATTTCCATACCCAATTGAATGTGCTTGTTATTCTCTCTTTAAGCCAAATCTGATGAGAGTAAAGTTCACTCATTCCTTCTCACCCCCCCTTCTTCTCTTCCACTGTAAAAGCTTTTTCTTGCCTCTTTTATGTGAGAAAATTTACCCCATTCTACCTCTTCTTTTCTCCTTTTCCTAGTACATTCCTCTCTTACCTCTTAATTTTCTTTTTTAAATATCATCCCTTCATATTCAATTCACCCTGTGCCCTCTGTCTATATATATTCCCTCCAACTACCCTAATACTGAGAAAGGTCTCATGAATTAGAAATATCTTTCTATGTAGGAATGTAAACAGTTCAACTTTAACAAATCCCTTATGATTTCTCTTTCCTGTTTACCTTTTCATGCTTCTCTTGAGTCTTGTATTTGAAAGTCAATTTTTCTATTTAGCTCTGGCTTCTCTAGAATGCCTTAAATTCCTCTACATCATTAAAAGTTAATTTTCCCCCCTCATTGATTACACTCAGTTTTGCTGAGTAGGTGATTCTTGCTTTTAATCCTAGCTCCTTTGACTTCCAGGATATCATGTTCTAAGCCCTCTAATCCCTTAATGTAGAAGCTGCTCTGTTATCTTGACTGTGGCTCCACGATACTTGAATTATTTTTCTTTCTGGCTGCTTGCAATATTTTCTCCTTGACCTGGGAACTCTGGAATTTGGCTATAATATTCGTGGGAGTTTTCCTTTGGGGATCTCTTTCAAGAGGTAATCGGTGGATTCTTTCAATTTCTATTTTACCTTCTGGTTCTAGAATCACAAGGCAGTTTTTCGTGATAATTTCTTGAAAAATGATATCTAGGTTCTTTTTTTGATCATGGTTTTCAGGTAGTCCAATAATTTTTAAGTTCTCTCTCGTGGATCTATTTTCCAGGTCAGTTGTTTTTTTCCAATGAGATATTTCACATTGGCTTCTATTTTTTTCATTCTTTTGATTTTGTTTTATAGTTTCTTGATTTCTCATAGAGTCATTAGCTCCATTTGCTCCATTTTAATTTTTAAGGAATTTTTTTCCTCAGTGAGCTTTTTGGACCTCCTTTTCCATTTGGCCAATTCTGCTTTTTAAGGCATTCTTCTCCTCATTGGCTTTTTGGACTTCTTTTGCCATTTGATCTAGTCTGTTTTTAAGGTGTTATTTTCTTCAGCATTTTTTGGGAAAATTTTTTTAGCAAGCTGTTGACTCATTTTTCATGATTTTCTTGCATCACTCTCATTTCTCTTCCCAATTTTTCCTCTGCTTTTCTTATTTGATTTTCAAAATCCTTTTTAAGCTCTTCCAGTGACCTGAGACCAATTAATATTTTTCTTGGGGGTTTTGGATGTAGGAGCTTTGACTTTGTTGTCTTCTTCTGGTTATATGTTTTGTTATTCCTTGTCACCAAAGTAAGACTCTGTAGTCTTAGTTTTTTTCCTCTGTTTGCTCATCTTCTCAGCCAGTTACTTGACTTTTTAACTCTTTGTTAAGGTAAGCTCTGCTTCCATTGTGGAGGGTGTACTGTCCCAAGCTTCAGGGGTTTTGTGCAGCTGTTTTCGGAGATACTCCTGGGGATCTGCAAATTTTCAGTTCTTCCAAGGTGGTATGATCTAAGGAGAGGTGTTTACTCCTCTCCTGCGCTCTCATCTGTGAGTTGGTCTAGCCATTCTTGAGAGCAATTTGGAACTATGCCCCAAAAGCTGTTATTAAACTGTGCTTACCTTTTGAACCTAAGATACCACTACTAGGTCTATGCCTCTAAAGAGATCAAAGAGAAAAAAAGGACTCACATATACAAAAATATATATAGTAGTTCATGGTGGCAGAGAAATGGAAACTGAGAGTATGCCCATCAATTGGGGAATGACTAAATAAGTTATGGCATGTGTATGTAATGGAATACTATTCTAAGAAATTATGAAGGGAGTGTTTTCAGAGAAACCTGAGAATATTTATATAGACTATTGCAAAGTGAACTAAGCAGAACCAAGAAAACAATTTATACATTAAAAACGTAGGGGCAGCTAGGTGGCACAGTGAATAGAGCTCTGGCCTTGGAGTCAGGAGGACCTGAGTTCAAATCCAGCCTCAGACACTTAACACTTACTAGCTGTGTGACCTTGGGCAGTTCACTTAACCCCAATCACCTCTCCAAAAAGCAAAAAAACAAACAAAAAACAATACTCTAAGGACAACTTTGAAAGACTTGGCAACTCTGATCAGTGGAATGAAACTAACCACAGTTCCAGAGGTCTCATGATAAAACATGATGTCCATCTCCAGATGGAGATGTTATGGATTCAGAGCACAGATTGAAGCTTTGTGGGTTTTTGAGGGGGACATGGCTAAATGAAGGAATTTGTTATGTATGACTTTAAATATTTGCAATGAATTTTATTTTTATTTTTCAGTGGGTAAGGGAGGGAGGGAGAGAATTTGAACTGAAAATAAGGTAAAATTGAATTAAATAAAATCTGTGCTGATCAGTGATAAACTTCTCTTCCTTTTCCTCTTTATCAGAATTGTTTTTCTTTGTGTCTTCAAAATCTCATTCTTGAGAGCTTCCTGTCCTTCATTAGCTAACTTTCCCCTATTTAATTCTTGGAATTCTTTTAACCTTTTGAAATCTCCTCTCCCAAAATATCTTCATGTTAGACTCTACTCAGTTTTCCTCTCTTTCATCATAAACTTCACTCAAAATTCCCATCATTTTGGCTCCAGGGACCAGTTCGCCTTTGTTGATGACTCAGTTCAAGAAAAGCAGAACCTCATTGGTTCTTCCATTTTTTTGAAAAGTGCCATTTTCTTTAAGGCAAGCCTACAAATTACTAACAGCACTAACTTTAACAGAGAGAGCATTCTAGCAAATAATGTGTGTGTGTGTGTGTGTGTGTGTGTGTGTGTGGCAGTTGGGGTTAAGTGACTTGCCCAGGGTCACACAGCTAGTTAAGTGTCAAGTGTCTGAGGCCGGATTTGAACTTGGGTCAACTTTGTCTACTGTACACCACCAATTCTTCACTCTCCAAAATTTCCACATTTGTACCTTCAGTCTACCTCACCCACACTAAAGGAAAGATGATCAGATGAAGGATATGATCATCACCCATAATTATTCCACCTCTGTGATCCAGAATTATGAATTCCTCTCTTCAGCTATAACTTCTATTCTTCAATGTCTAATTTTTCTTCCAAATCTATTCTTGATTTTATGTCCTTTTTCTCCCATTTCATTTCCCCGTGTTCTTACTTCCCATCACAGTCTTTACTGTAGGTCCACTACTTTAGCCTTACACTATTAATTACCTTTGAATGTTTTGTTCCCTTGTCCTTTTGATAGACATCCTTTACCAGCTCTCAACATGAGTTAACCCATGTACCTTTTTCATTTCTATTCATGAGATACTAAATACTCCTGGAAAAAGTCCAAATTTGTTACCTAATTAGCATTAATTAGCACCCCAGTCCACATTATAGCATTGCAATCTCATTATTCTTCCATGATTGATCTTCCTATACTCTCAACAGTAATTATCTCAAGTCTTCTCGCCTATTAAATCTTTTATTATTCCTCCCCATGCCTTAAGTATAAGATTTTGCTACCTCCTTTATTGAAAAACCTAATTCTGATGATTGCAAACTCCCTTTTCTTCTCTGCTCCATGCCCAAAGCCCATCTTCATCATATCCCATTCTCATTTCCTTTGCTTTAGTCTCTGGTGAAGAATGACCCTTTTCCTTGCCATTACCAATCCCTCTGCATGTGCCTTTAATCCCATCTCTCCCATCTCTTTCAGAAGTTTATCTCCTAGAATACTCTCTTTGTTTCTCTCATCTCAATCTCTTATCCTTTGGTTTCTTCCCCAATATCAATAAAGATGCCTAGATTGCTCCCATCTTTTTTTTTTTCCAAATCTTAGACTTAAATACTAAAACTTAAATACACAATAAGAAAAGAAAAAGAAACATTTGAAACTTAAATACAAAATAAAAAAAGGGAAAAAAATATTGCCATGTACACAGCAGAATGTAAGAGAGGATTCATAATGTACAGCAATAAATTTCCATTGCAAGAAAGCCTATGTAATAAATACTGCACGTTGTGTTCAGAGCTGTCCATCTTTCCTTTGTTTCCTTGTAAGTTTTCTTTTGCTCTCTCCTGTGCACTTTTTACTTTGTTCTTTTTTCCCCTTCCTCCCCCCACCCCTGCCCCAAAGAAGGAGGCAATTAAGTGCAGATATGTTTATATATACTATATATATAAACACATATATACATATGTACATACACATATACACAAAGATACATATATACATACATAAATTTAGGTATCTACAATCATACTCAGACATATAGATTCATATGCGTCTATGTAAGACCATACTATACTTATATGTCCTGTTTGTCCCCTATAAGTCCCAGCAGTATTCCAGCCTTATACTGTGTAGTTATTTTAGATATTCCAAACAACATTGATGAATATGACTGACACATAGTGTAGTTTCCCTATTTTTCTCTTTTGATTAACTCTCTTTCAGCCTTAACTTTGTCCAAGATCATGATTATCACCGTGCTCCTTTTTCTATAACAAATTTTACTCCTGATCTTTATTTTATGTTTGTGCTTATCTCTTATTTATTTCCTGTCCCTCCTGACTCCTTTGTTTTACTTCTACCCACTACCTTACCCTCCTATCATTTAACCTACCCCCTCCAAGGATACTTCCTTTATATTCCCATTCCCATTAATCGAAACACCCTTCTATACTCCACTTTAACCTTCTCCCTCACTCTGCCCTCTAAAGATCTCCCCCTTATCCTTTCCACCATCCCTATCCCCTTAGCATTTTATTTCTTTCTGAATTTAGAAGATTTTTATACTCTTCTAGATATATATGTGTTGTTCCCTCTTGAACCCATTCCCAGTGAAAGTAAGGTTCCAGAACTACCAGCCCTCCTCCTCCATTTAATTCCTCTGTGTTAGTTCTTCTTCTGGCCCCTTATTTGTATAATTATTCTTTTTAGCTGTTCCTAAATAGGTTTACTTTTTAAAGTCATATCACAATCAGGTCTACTCCAATCTGTCTTACGAATTACCAAATTACTAATAACAATCTTACACATACCTTTTACGTTTCCTCATAACATAGGTAAACAGTCTGTCCTTATTGAGTCCCTTGTAATTAGTCTTTGGTATATACCTTGTATTTCTCTTGGCTCTTGTATGTCAAATCTTCTATTAAGTTTAGTTATGTTTTTTTGTTGTTGTTTTTGTTTGTTTCCACAAAATCCTGAAAGTCTGACAGTTCATGAAACGTCCTTTTTTTTTTTTTCCATTCAGGATTATGCTTAGCTTTGTTGGGTATGATATTTTCAGCTGTGGCCCCAGTTCTTTTGCTCTTCAATATATAACGTTCCAAGACCTGTGGTCTTTTAGTGTCACCACTGTTGGGTCTTGTGTGATTCTTATTGTGTGGTATCACCATGTTTAAATTGTTTTGTTTTGTTTATTTTCTTGTTGATCATAATATTTTATCCTTGAGATGGGGGTTTCAAAATTTGACTATGATGAGTTTTCCTCATAGGATCTCTTTCAGGTGGTGATAGGTGAATTTTTCTTATTTTTGCTTTCCTTTTGTTCTAATGCTTCAGGACAATTTTCTGTAATTATTTCTTGCATTATCATATCAACATTCTTTTCTTGATCGTAGCTTTCAGGTAGTCCGATTATTCTTATGTTTTCTCTTCTTGATCTATTCTCCAGGTCAGTTGTGTTTTTTTTTATGAGATGTTTCACATTCTCTTCTATTTTTTTCATTCTTTATATTTTGTTTTATTATTTCTTGGTTTCTTATGATTTTGCTGGTTTCCCCTTGGCTAATTCTGATTTTCAAGGAGTCATTTTCTTCCTTAAGATTCTTGATCTCCCTTTCTAATTGGTTGACTTTGTTTTCATAATCTTCTTGTTTTTCTTGGATTGTTCTTATTTTTTTTTTAAATTTCCCCTCAATCTCTCTCATTTGATTTTTAAAGTCCTTTTTAAGTTCTTCTATAAATTCTTTCTGGGCAGGTGACCATTTGGCGTTCCTTTTTGGGGTAGCAGAGGATTTCTTAGCTTCAGTATGATCTGAAGATGAATTGTAACTTTCTGTGGTTGAATTCTTTCTCCTTTGCCTACTCTTTTTGTTTTATTATTTGTAGCAGCACATTTTTTGTAATCACCTCTAGTCCTAGAATATGGGGGATGGTGCCTCTGGCTTCAGTTTTCCCTTTTAGCCTGGAACCAAAACCTAGACCTCTTGCCTCCAATAACTGCCCACAGCCAACCATGTCACTGCTCCACTGCTTCTGCACTTACTGGGCAGGTGCTGGTTCCTTCTTGCCCAAAGACATGTCTCTGCAGCACAGCTGGGTCTGGTGTTGCTTTTCAGCAGAGCTTCCCTCAATCTTCCCCAGTTTAGATGCCCAATTTCTCCTCATAGTCCCAGGAGGTAAAATTTCCTGTTGCTAGACCTGAGTCTGCCTCTAGGGCTAACTCTAGGGCTTACATCTTGTTGTTTAAGAGGAACTAGCCCAGAGGTGTTTATTCTTCACAGAGACCAAACCTTATCCTGGGATTTTTCTTTAGATCTTCTCTGCCCTGGGAGGATCACTGTTCTGCCCCTACCCTTATTTATTTTTAACTGCTCTATGTTAAGCTTGAGACATTATTTTATCTTGTTTGTGGTGGAATTTTGAAGAGCTGGGAATTTTCTAACCTATTCCACCATCTTTCCAGAATCCTCTCCCTGTTCCCATCCTTAAAAGAAACCTTTACTTGACCTCATCATCCTCTCCAGTAACTGTCAATGCATCTTCTCCCTTTCACACAAACTCTATTAGGTATCTGTACTCATTGTTTCCATTACCTTAATTACTGATTACTTTTCAATCCCTCACATTCAAGCTTCTGGCTTTACCACTTAACCAAAACTACTCACCCTAAGGTTATTAGTGTTTTCTTAATTGCTAAATCTAAGTCTCCTAATTGAGCTCCCTTGCCTCCAGTCTCTCCCCTTTCTGCCTCTGTACAGCTATCCAAACAATATTTCTATAAATCGGCTTACATTAGAATTACTTCAAAAAATACTTGCAATCATATTGATCTGGGTTGTTTGCAAAGTCTTTAATAGAAAGACTTCTATATCAAAATTTAATTTGGCATTTTTTTTATTTCTGAAGACCAAGTCAGCATTGGATCTTGGAAGCTTCTTTTGTTTACAACTACAGCAAGTCACTTGCTTAAATTTCTGATTATTCCTATGATACCTGAGCTTTGTTTTATTCTGTGTTCTTCTTTCTTAAATATAGGTGCTAGACTCAGAGCAAGACCCAGCAGAGCATGTCCCAGAAGTTGAAGAGGACTTGGACCTTCTATATGATACCTTAGATATTGAGAATCCAAGTGACAGTGGCCCTGAAATGGAAGATGATGATAGTGTCCTCAGTACTCCTAAACCAAAATTAAGGTAAGGAGATTGATAGAGGTTCACTGCAACCAAGTCAGATTCATCATCCCTATCTAACTAAGCTAAGAAATGTTCAGATACTCTTTTGTTCCTTTGAAATTGGTTAAGTTGCATTCTGGTTTTTCCTTTTTATCTTCAGAACATGTTTTGACAGGAAGTTCGTGAATATTTTTCCTTCTGTTAAGAAGCTCTCAGCAGCCCTTCTCATGAATAGATTGACACTAAATTATGTTTTATTTTGTTTTTTCTTTTTTAATTTATGAATAAGTGAGTACTACATAGCCTCAATAAACAGATCTTATGAGAGTATTCCAGTTATGAGGTTGTTTATTCATAAGTTTCCTCTGGGAGAAGGCTGTCAGACTTGAAATCTTCCTAAATCTAGTTCATTTTAGAAGCTCCAACTTCAGTTTTCCATTAAATTTGGTATCTGCTGAGAATTTCTTTTGCATTAAGGTTTTCTGGGGACAAATGAGATTTATTTGAATTCTTGAAATAAAGTTCTGAGTAAGTAAGATTACTATTTCTGTATTCAAACTTCTTAGGCCCTATTTTGAAGGTTTATCACACTCCAGTTCTCAAACAGAAATTGGCAGTATCCACAGCATGAGAAGCCATAAGGAACCATCGAGTCCAGTAAGTACAAGTTATTTAGGAAAAAATTTTTTGTATGTATAACAATACTATAAGTAGAAACTGCAGCCCATAAACCTTCCTCTCGTCCTTTAGTCTAAGTAAACCTATGTCTCAGAGGAAATTATTGTGTCACATTTAATATATGGAAGTCATATGACTTCTTACAAGCTTATTATTCCCAACTTGTTGCACAAATATTTATCCTGATCTCTTTCTTGAATTTAGCTAGTTCTGGTTAGCTAGCTTTAAATTACTAATCTCCATCTTTCTTATTTTTCCTATGGATTTTTCCTATTAGTCCCAGAACCCTTGATATGCCTTTCTTCATTCAGTATTAAGTGCTCTATTTTGGTCTTTTTTTTCTGACTACTACTGTCTTGTTCCAAGCAGATGGAAGTGCCTGAAAAGACAAGGAAACATCAGGGAGACATTGTTTCTGACACCTTATCTTACGTAAGTTTTTGGTTCAAACCATTTTTTCCTTGTTAACCATTTAGTATTTCTTCGTCTACTGTTCATTTCTACAACAAATTACTCCTGCTTAGCCTCTGGTATACAAAAATTCGATGTATCTTATCACCCAGTTATAGATCTTGAGAAGGCTAAGATTCCTTCCAAAATCTGGCCTCCAACTTTCCAATCTTATCTCCCCCTATTTCCCTTCATCAGCCTATCTCATACCATCCTATTCATGATCTTCACTAAGGTTCCTGCCTCTACCCATTTATCTAAGCCTTGTTTTTCCTTCAGGGCTCAACCCTTATTCCTCCTCTTTATAAGCTTTCTCTCTTCTATTATATGTGAAGCAGCCCAGCCCACATCTGCTTCAGTGTTGGACTGGAAATCAGAGTTGAATTCTCATTCTGCCTAGAGTGCTTGTTACCTAGGTACACAGTCAAGTCACTTCTCCTTTCTGAACCACAGCTTCCTTATCTACAAAATAGGGATAATAATAAACAATAAATGCCTACTACTTTCCAGTTACTGTGCTAAGTACTGGGGATTCAATTGCAAGTCAAAAACAAAACAGAGTCTCTGACCCGTTGGAGTTTATACTCTAATGGAGAAAGATAATACACAAATGAAAGCTGAAAATCAGGGAAGTCCAGAGAAGTCTAAAAGCAGTGTAGCCAGTGGGAAAAGGAGAGATTATGTTGGGCCCACTCCTTAAATAGAGGCCATTGAGCTCATGGCTCTGCCCTTTAGTCATAGGCTCCAGTCAGAGGGTCACAGAATAATGATGAGGCCCAGGCAGATTCAGTCTTGTTAAATAATGACATTTTTTTAGTATTGAGTTTCCTTTGAAGAGAAAGGGTACAATCTGAGAGTCTTCTGTTTACAGATGCCTAGTTTTATCCTCTGACCATCTCCTTGAGGGGACAAAAGCCTTTGTTGTTTATCAGCTGTGACGTCCTTTCCCCTTTCTCTACTTGTCACCATTTTTCTCCATAGGGAATATACAAATTCCTCCTGCATAGTGATAAATCCACCAGGTCTGAGAAGGCAGGAGGCTGCATCTGTGGGTATTTTTCCTATGCTAATGTAAATCCACTTCACAAAGTTCTCAGTTATGGGTGAAACAAAAAAAACTTTTATGGTCCAGTTGCCTGTGTAAGGTGTAGGAATACTGGAAATGTAAGAGGGGGCTAGCTTATAAAGAACTATTAATGTCAAAAAGGATTTTGTATATGATCCTGAAGGTGATAGGGAACCATTCAAATTTATTGAGTAGGGGGTAATATGGTCAGACCTGTGCTTTAGGAAAATCACTTTAATGGTTGATGTGGTGATTCCTCTGCTCTGGATACTTTCTACCTTTTGTTAACCAAAAAAAAAATCTCAGATCCAAGAGACATTGCATTGCAACCAGATTTATTATAAGAGAAATGAACTTGCATGTGGAACCCTAAGCAAGGGCAAAGAGTTTACAATCCAAATAGAAGCTTGCATATTCTGAAATTTCTACAAAGAGAGGAGAGGAAACAGAAATCTCCACCTAAATGGGAGTGTTAGGGGAGGAGAAATCATGAATAATTAAGATGGCAAAAGCAGCATTCTTTTTTCCTTGGGAAACTGTAAGAAAATGAAGATGTGATCATCTACTTACCTACAAGACTTCAGCTGTACAGGCAGTTTCCCAATGTAGTGCAGACTGACTAGTGTGACTAGTCTTCACTCTCAAGGACATACAGGGAGTCCAGCTTGGGGTGCAAACAGCTCAGGGCCGGGAGGGAGGGGCGAAGGGTACCTTCAGGGCCTCTTGTATACTGTAGGTCCTGAGTTTCTGGAAAATATGGCAAATCAAAAAGACAAGTTCAAGGAACCACTTAATACTCCTTAACTCCTTAATCAGTGTCCTCCTTAAGCTATGTTGTACAGATCTCAATACTATCTATACTCTAGGTGAGGTGTAATAAGGGGAAGGTACTTAATACAACTATCACCTCTCTATATCTGAAAGCTGTGCCTCTCTTTATCAGCCCAATTTAGCATTAGTTTTTTTAACTGCCATTTCACAGTACTGCTCATATTGAGCTTGTAGTTCACTAAAATCTTCAGATTTTTTTTATAACAACTTCTTTCTATGCTTCTTTATTTTCTATTTGTGAAGTTGATTTTTTTTAACTCAAGTGCAAGACATTGATCTTATTAAATGCAGCTCAGTGTTCTAGCCTGTAAAGATCTTTTTAGATCCTGACACTATCATTTACTTCCTAAGCCATCCCTCTCAGCTTTGTATTATTTGAAAGTTTGATAAGAGCATGTCATCTATGCCTTTATCCAGGTAATTGATGAATGTTAACTTTCAGAGGGCAAAGAATAGATTTCTGATGTACTCTACTGTAGGCCTTCTACCACATTGACAATGAACCATTAATAACTCTTTGAGTCTTCCTATTCACCCAATTTTGAATTCATTTGATTGTATGATTATCTAATCCATATCTCTTCCTCTTCTTTATAAAAATAGTATGAAATACTTTATTTTAGCTTTTCCAAAATCTATATCCCCAATATTCCCTTCATCTACCAATTTAATAATCCTATCAAAAAAAGACATAAGTATAATCTGGCATGGCCTGTTCTTATAGCATGGCTTTAGCCGTTCCTGCTCTTTGTAATTGCTAATCCCCTTTCTAGATATTCAGCAACTTTCTCTTCAGAAATATGTTCTAGAATTTTCCTAGGAATCAAAATTAGTCTCAAATCATTTATAGTTAAAAAACTATTCTCTCCCTTCCTCCCTCCTTCCCTCTCTCCCTCCCTCCCTTCCTTCCTTCCTTCCTTCTATTGGGATATCATTTGTCATTCTCCAATCCTGTGGTACCTCTTTGTTTTATCATAATCTTTCATTTAATTTTTTTTTTTAAATTCTGAACTTAACCCAAAAAAAGAGTACTTCCTTATATGTAGCACAAAAACAGACTTATATATCAAACTTAATCTTTGTTTCATAGCACTTCTTTTGAAAAACATATATACTTCCACATGTTACTTTAAAAACTGTTATACTTATTCATGCTTTCTTTTGAAATTACCTCTGTTATCTTCTGTGCATTTAAAATTTTTTTTCAGTGATTCCCTTTTTGGGGGTGGGGAACACTCTTGCAAATCCTCTACTTTAACCCTATCTTCTAATTAAAAATCAAGAGAAAGAAAAAATTAAAAAAAACAAACAAACCCTGCATAACAGATAAACATAGTCAAGCAAAATAAATCCACACAGTGGCCATAATAAAAAATGCATGTCTCTTTTTGTACCTTGAGTCTTATCACTAATCTGTCTGGAGATAGGTAACATACTTCATTATAGATGATTTAGAAATGAAGTTCTTCATTGCACTGATGATAGTTCTCAGATCTTTCAAAGTTGTTTTCCTTCACAATGTCCTAGAAATTGTTTTCTCTTAAGTTGTCTCTTTTGTCCTTTTTTACAGTGCAGTATTATACTAAATTCATATATCACAATTTTTTCAACCATTTCCTAATTAATGAGTATTCCCCAGGACTCTTGTTCTTCTCTTTTCTTTTAATCCCCACTTTAGGGTCAGAAAGTTTGTTTTACTTGCTAGCTATTCCCTCCCTGCTATTATCTTCTTTCCTAAACCTGCCCCCAGCCATATCCCAGTTTGTTTCCCTGTTGAGTATTGTTAGAAATATGCTTGACACCTAAAATTTAGTATCAAGAAAGTTTATTACAGAGAAAGTCCAGAGGATTAGACATTTCTGGCCTGGGCCCTGAGTGCAAGGGCAAGCTTGCTTTTATGCATTCAAATTCAGCAGGAAACCTCCCAGGCCCAGATTGGTCCATCCCTTCCCAGGTTACACCCTTCCTTACATGTTTCCCCTTGATATGTTCAAGGATGTTCCCCCTCCCTTGGTCATATATCCCGTGACTCATTAATGAGGCTTTATTTTTATGCGGGGTGTGTCAGAAGTTCATTAAGCAGGCGCACTAACATTTTTCAGGCTTTCTCAGGTTGACCCTAACTGGCCTGAGCTGGTTCGACCCTTATCTCAAACGTGGAGTCTTTTTTGAGCCATCAACTTACTTCTTATTGGTTAAGCCCTCACCCACCTACAGTGTACTACTTCCTGGAATTGTTCTTTAAGTCTCTGAATTATTCTCTTTCTCTGTGGAAATATAACCTTAACCTGACTCACAGTATGATATATTTCCACACAAAACAATTTGTGTTTATCTGATCACAACTCTTTTGTCTGTTCAAGTAAGTGAGATTCAACTGAGTTTGAGATTTCACCCATCCCTTCCTCTGTTAGTATATACTTCTCACATACTCTGTTTTTTTTAGAAATAGCAAATTATAATGCCTTCTTCCTCCTTTCTATACTTGAATATTCCTTCCCTTCCTTTTTTCTTCTTAAGAATCTCCAGAACTGTCATTTTCTTATTTTAGTTACCTTTTCTCATTACCTTTTAAGTTTTTCTTGAGTCTTATATTTGTATTTTAAAGTTCCTCCTCAGCACTGGTATTTTAAAGTTTTCTATTCCATTAAACATTCTTCCCCCTCAACCCCCACCCACACACCCATAGTATTATATTTACCTTTGCAACTTAAGTCATTCTTTGTTGGAAGCCTGTATCTTTTGCCTTTTGGAATATTGTATTTCAAGATTTCCTCTCATTTATAGTAGAAGTTGCCAGGTATTATGTGATCCTTACATAATGTGGTACTTGAACTGCTTTCTGGATATTTTTTTTTTCTTTGATGTGGGAACTCTGCATTTTGTCTATGACATTCTTGGGACTTTTCCTTTTTTTAGGAGCATAGTTTGTTTTGTTTTATCTTATTTTGCTCTTTGATTCTTTTTATTTACTCCTTTCTTTTTCAGTTAAGTTTTATTGATGTCTTTTGTTTTTTACATTAACATAAGTTTTTCCTCATTTTCTCCCCTCCCCTTTCCAGAGAGCCATCACATTTAAAAAATGACACTTTTACAGACAAAAATGAAAAAGAAAAAAACATGACTCATACATTCAAAGAGTTAGAAAATATTTACAATGTACAATACTTGTGGACCTCCATCTCTGCAAAGGGGTGCACTGGGAGTATCTTTTCATATATCTCTTATTGCAAGTCATGCTTGTTCTTTATATTTTGTAACATTCACTTTAGGTTTGAGAGAGTGGTAGTTCTTTTCATTTAAATTGTTGCAATTGTTGTATGTATTTTTTTCTTGGCTCTGTTTACTTCACACTGCATCATTTCAGGTAGACCTTTCCATGCTTATCTCTATTCATCACATCCATCATTAATTTGATTAATATTAATATTAATGTATAATATAATAGATAGTATAGTATATATATTGTAATATATCCCAACATAACATATAATATACTAAAGTAACATTTGTTTCTTTTAATATGATTGAATAATGTTATATGTGATACATATTATGTACATAATATTTCTTATATGATATGTTACATATGTTATATTAATATTGATGTTTTTTGCTTTATCAAGCACTAAGTCATTGAATTCCATTGTTTCTGATTCTCCCTTATCTAGTTTGTTCATTGATTTACTTCTTTGTTTTAGCCAGTACCAGATGGTTTTGATGACTCCTTCTTTAACCATATTATATATGGTTTGAAGCCGGGAAGTGCTCTTCTTCCTTCATCTCTACTTATTTTAATCATTTCCTTTGCTATTCTAGATCTTTTTTTTTCTGAACTGAATTTTATTGGTATTTTATCAGGTTCTGAAAGTATTCCTTAAATTCATATAGCATTAAAAAAAACTTTGGTAGTATTGTGATTTTTATTATATTGGCATAACCCATCTATTAGCATTGACTATTCCTTCAGCTATTTAAGTTCTTTATTTCTTAAAGTAGCATTTTATAATTGAATTTTTACAAGTCTTTTGTGTGCTTTGGTAGATTTATCCCCAATATTTTATGCATTTTGTAGTTATTTGGAATAGTATTTCCCTTTTTTTATGGCCTTTTGAATTTTTTTCATATTGAACTGCATTTGATTTTTGAGGATTTACTTTGTAGCCTTCAACTTAGTTGAAGCTATTAATTGTGTCAATTAGTATCTTTGCTGATTTTCTATGTTTTTTTGTGTAAACCATCATATTGTCAGCAAATAGGGATACTTTTATCTCCTCTTTACCTGTATTTATTCATTTAATTTCTTTCTCTTGTATTATTGCTGCTGTTGGCATTTTCAGAACTATATCAAATAATACTGTAGAGAGTAGGTATCCTTTTCCATTTTTTTGCTTTTTGGTGAGGCAGTCAAGGTTAAGTGACTTGCCTAGGATCATATAGCTAGTGAGTGTCAAGCGTCTGAGGTCACATTTGAACTCAGGTCCTCCTGATTCCAAGGCTGGTGCTTTATCCACTGAGCCACCTAGCTGCCCCTGAGAGTAGGTATCCTTACTTACATGTTTGCTGGAAAAGGTTTAGGTATACCCCTATTGCATTGCTGACCTTTGGTCAGCAGATACTTTTTATAATATTAAAAAATGATCCCTTTATGCTTATAATTTGTAAGACTTTTTAATATGAATGTAGTACTATGCCAAAGCTTTTTTCTTCGTCTATAGAGATTATCATGTGGTTTTGGATGTTGTATTTTTCATGGTTTTTAGAATGATTAATTATGTTGATTGTTGACCCATCCTCACATCCCTGATATAATTCTTGGTCATTATGAATGATTTCTTGGATAAATCACTATAATCTGTTTACTAAAGTTTTATTAAAATTTTTTGAATCAATATGCATTAATAATATTGGTCTATAATTTATCCTTCCCTGTTTTAAATATTAGAACTATAATACTTCTCAAAAGGATTTTGGTGGGGTGTTTTCTTTCTTAATTTTTGAGAATAATTAGTGTCGGAACTAATTGTTTTTCAAAAATATGATAGAATTCTCCAGTGAATGTATTAGAGACAGGAGTTTTTGCCTTTGGTGATTACTTTAATGCTTGTTCTATTGCCTCTCCTGAGACTGGGTTAAGATTGCTATTTGATCTCTGTCAGTTTGGATCATGGATCTTGTATATTTTTTAAGGTATTCCTCCTTTTTTATGTTCTTGGTTTTGTTAGCATATAACAGTGTATCACAGGTTATGATCTTTTATTTCCTCTGGTTTTGGTGTGATTTCATTTTGTTCATTTGTTCTTGTATTGATTTGATTTTCTGCTTTTTAAAAATCAAATTGACTTATCAGATTGGCCAACATGACAAAACAGGAAAATTATAAATGTTGGAGAAGATGTAGGAAAATTGGAACATTAATGCATTGTTGTGGAGTTGTGAAATGATCCAGCCATTTTGGAGAGCAATTTGAAACTGTGCTCAAAGAACTATAAAAATGTGCATACCCTTTGACCCAGCAATAGCACTTCTAGGGCTATATCCCAAAGAGATCATACAAATGAGCAAAGTACCCACATGTACAAAAATACTCATAGCAGTTCTTTTTGTGGTGGCAAAGAATTGGAAATTGAGAGGATGCCCATCAATTGGGGAATGGCTGAAGAAGTTGTGGTATATGAATGTAATGGAATACTATTGCGCTATAAGAAATGATGAACAGGCTGACTTCAGAAAAACCTGGAAAGACTTGTATAGTCTGATGCTGAGTGAAGTGAGCAGAACCAGGAGAACGTTGTACACAATAACAGCCGCGTTGTGCAATGACTAATATTGATAAACTTAACCCTTCCCAGCAATACAAGGATCTAAAAATCTCCAAAGGCCTCGTAATGGAAAATGCTATCCACAAAGAAGAAAGAACTGTGGAGTTTGAATGCAGATCAAAGCATACTGTTTGCTTTTTTTTTCTTCTGTTGTGTTGTGGTTCCTCCTATTGGTTCTAATTCTTATTTACAATATCACTAATGTGAAAGTATGTTTAATAGGAATGTATATGTATAGCCTATATCAGATTGCATGCTGTCTTGGGGAGGGAGGTGGGGAGGGAGGGGGAGAAAAATGTAAAACTAAAAAACTTATGGAAGTGATTGTTGATAGTTCAAAATAAATTAATTTTTAAAAATCAAATGAGCTAATTGTTTATCAGTTTTATTGATCATTCCAAAGAACGAGCCTTTAGGTTTATATTTTTCATTTCGGTGGGGATTTTTTTGTTTTTAGTTTATCTGTTTCTCTTATAATTTTAAATATCTCCTCTTGTGATTTTATTTTAGGTTTGTTTATTTGTTGGCTTTCTAATTTTTTAAAATGCATTTTCAGTTCATTAATCCTCTCTTTTTCAATTTTGTTAATATACATTTGTAGGGAATATGATTTTTCCTCTAAGGACTGCTTTAGCTGCATCCCAGAAGTTTTGGTATGTGGTTTCATCATTATAATTTTTTTTCACATAACTGTTAATTGTTTTTATGATTTGTTCTTTCAACTACTCATTCTTTAGGATTTCCTAAGTCTCCATTTGGGTTCATTTTGTAAAAATTCCACATAGTGGTAAGCAGTATGTATATTCCTTTGCAGTTCCTCACAGAAGATACGATAAGTCTTTTTTAGTTTTTCCTTTAAGTTTGATTGAATCTCTGTATTCCCTTTTGATTGTCTTTCTGTTAGACTTACCCAAAACTAAAAGTGACATAAAAATCCCCCATCACTATTGTATTACTATGTCTTCTTGTAGCTGAGTTAATATTTTTTTTATGAATTTGGATACTAATGCATTTGTAGCATATAAGTTTAGTGTTGATATTGTTTTTGTTATCTGTGGTTCTTTTCAGCATAATGTAGTTTCCTTGTTTATCCTTTTTTATGCTGTGAATGTTTATTCTTGCTTTTGTGGATTCATTTGATGTATAATGATTTTTCAGAGCACCTCATTTTTGTTCTGTGAATGTCTTTTCAAAATTGTGTTTCTTATAAGCAACAGATTTTGAGGTTTTGGTTTGTTACTCTTTTTCATTTTATTGGCTAGTATTGTCCATTCACATTTAATGTTAGATTTCTGTTTTTTTCCATCTCTCTCCTATTGCTTTTTCTTTCCAAATTAGGTTTTTTCCCCCTCTTCCTCTATAAACACAGTACTGTTTCTTCACTTATTATAGTTTAATCTATTTTAAAGCAATACCATTTCTACAGATTTTCTTCCCCTTACTCTTAAGCTCCACTCCTCCATTTCTATTTATTACCTATTTTCCTAGTTTTAGAATTTATTCCCTTCCTCACCCCCCCACCTTGTTTTATTTATTACTTTCTAAAATTTAATTTTCTATATCTTTTTCTAAAAAGAATTTATTTCCCTCATTCTCTTCATTATTCCCTTCCTGCTTATTCTGGAATCTCATTTTTTTCATTCATAGCCCTTATACTTATTTAGTCCTTTATTTTCTGAATCCCTCATGTATTTCTGTATTCCTAAAACTTTTGAGATACTTATTTTAAGTTCCCTTTTCTGAACAGTTTCTATTATTGCCTTGTAAATCTTGTCCCCTGCCCATTTTTATTAATAAATTTATTCATTTTTAGTTTTCAACAATCACTTCTATAAGATTTTAAGTTCCAAATTTTCTCCCCATCTCTCCCTTCCCCTTACCCCAAAATGGCATGTAAATTGATATAGGTACAACATATACATTCATATTAAACCTATTTTCACATTAGTGCTGTTGCAAAGAAGAATTAGAACTAATGGGAGAAACCATGAGAAAGAAGAAACAAGAAAAAAAAAGAGAGAAAGAAAGCAAATACTATGTTTCAATCTGAATTCAGATGCCATAATTCTTTTTCTGCATGGGGGCAGTATTTCCATCATTAATCTTTTGGAGTTGTCTTATATCTTTGCATTCCTAACCCCCATTTTTGTGTTGTTTCATTCTCTCCTAAATATCAACTGTAGACGTAGAGGATTTGCCCCGAGGTAGAAATCTTCCCACATCCTTGATTGTACAGGTCATTATTGGCCTTTGCCCGCCCCTGGTTATTTTGTTCCCAATTTACCTAGAAATCTCTTCCCTGGGTCCATGCCTACCCACTTTTTTGGGTGTCAGTTGCCCTCAGAAGCTCTTATTCTTCTTCACTTGAGGCAGGAGGAGTGATCTTCCTAAGCACCAAATCCCTTCAGATAATACCCATTATAAGGTCACCATAACCCTTTATAGAATATCTCTCTTCTCTCAAAGGAGCATTCACTGGTGGTAACTTTATTTTCAGTTCTTCCCTTTGCTCCTTACTCATTCTCCTATAGGTTCTCTTCTTCCTGCGTGAATAAAGGAGTTATTTTTCCTTCATCATTAGCCTTTGACTTGATTAGAGTATATCACATTTCCCCTTTATCTTCTTACTCTCCTTGCCTCTTTCTTCATTTTATAATTTAGTAGCACAAAAAATTGATTAACCTGTAGGCAAGGTGGTACGAGGTTTGATCTGTGATGTTTAGGCTTTTACTCTACCATCACTTCTATTTTAATTCTGCTTTTCTTCTTTTCTCCTAATGTATATTTGGGAAGAAATCTCTTAATGGTTTATTTTTATTTTGCTGTTGTTGTCCTTGATTGCTGCATTTCTTTACCTTTTTTGTACTTGTATAACATATTTGAGAAACAAATAATTTTCTTCCTCCTGAAATCTTTAACAATTTCATCTTTTTTTCATCTTTTTTTCCCTTGTTTATCACTTTCTGACTTCCTCCTCTTTGATGGCAGTTTCCCTATAGTCTAGATTTCAAAGATGTCTCATCTTCCTTTCATACCAGGCAACTCACAATTTACTAACCTAGGTCTCTGCTCCAGGTGACATGTAGGGGGACAGAACTGGCTCCAGCTGGATGTTGGGCTCTTTCTGTAAGGCTTAGTGGACTCTGCGCACATATATCCTGCCCCAGTTACTTCTTTATCTTAGTTCTCCGGTCATGTTTTGTTGCTACATAGAGTGCTGTTCTTGCTGTTCTTGCTGCCTTCGTAGCCTGAGCAAATTTCTCTTTGGATCTCTGCAACATTAGGAGGTTGTAGGGTGAAGAATTGAGTTGTGTTGCAACCTCATGGGTCACCTTTTGTATTCCAGTTGTGGTGGGTGGTAGGGGAGGAGGTATTGATTGATTATGTTAGGGGTTAAGGATTAGTTCATCAAATTTTTACTTTGTTTGAGTCCTTGGTGTTCTAGACTGTGAAAATAGCTTAAATTAAATAATCTGGTACATAATTTCTATTTCAGAGCAATTTGAGAGGTTGTGAAGATTAGAAAAATTATCTAGTGCTACATCTTTTTGATGACCTGACCAAGAAGTTCTTGCCTCTCTTACTAATAGATCTAAACAGTCATTTATGGTTTGTTTGTTTTTAGTTTTGTATCCAGGCATTTAAAAAAAATCATCATTTTTTGGTAGCTTAGTGATTCTTAACTATTTTCTCCTTAATTTGTTTACCACATAATTTGTCTCCACTTCCTCTCAGTATTCACATAATCCTTCCAGAAAATGCATTTTTCCCTTTGAGCCAATAATTACAGTTGTTAGAGAATTACTCCCTATTGGGGGAAGGGGGCAGCTTTTTAGATTTGCTATAGTTTTTTTTCCTGTCAATATATTCTTTGGTTTATTTAACTGTCGAGCTTTAGTTTCTAAATGGGTTTGTTACCGGGGTTGACTGCTTGGTCTCAATCTCTATTCCCTGGGTTCTTGTACTAACTTCTACCTCCCAGGACTAGGCCTTCTGTGGATCTCTGAGGTTCAGAGTACTATATCTTCTATGATATTTTAGGACAAGGTGCTTGGGACCTCCTTTGGACAACTGGGCTCTTATGGTCTGAGTACTGAGTGCCACTGAGCCACTGGTCTGAGTTGACCGATCTGTCCACTGCTGCTCCATGGGGCTTCAACAGTCCCCATTCAGCACAGTCTTGCTTGGGTTCCTCTCTGCTCTTCCTGCCTCTAGACACAGAGACTTGCATACTATATGTGTTTCTGGCTTCTTTTCTGGGAGACTGAGCTCTTTTGCCTGTGCTGCTGCTGGCTTTGCCAACAGTTTCCTTTCCTGTTAACTTTGTATTTCTGGGTGACTTTTTGTGTAGTTCTAGGATGAAAAAAGTCAATTATTCCAATTCTCATTGGATTTCTTGATCACTGTTTGGTCTGGTGTAAATTTCAGATGTTTGCTGAAGTAGATAAGTGTGAGCTAGGTAGTCTACCTCTCAGCCATCTTGGCCAGAAGTTCTTCTTTGATCTTTCACATACCACATGCTTATCAGTCCCACAAGCCAGTTCTTTTACTATGTGATGATATGGTCTATTAAGGCCAAGTGACATTTATTAAAGACAGCTATTTATTTTCATACTATCTCCTTTCTTTTGGGGGGAATAAACTTGTTTGACATTTTATTTTGAATATTTCCAGAGTATTGATTATTTTTCTTTGTTTAAAATAAAACAGAAAGAGTTGAGCAGCTAGTTCTAGCTTCTCTCCATTTTAGTTTATCATTGCCCCATCTACTTACTACGAGCAGAAGTCCTCTGCATTTTATAATCCCCCTTTTTCTCTCAGTATAGCTAAAAACAAAACAACTAAACTCTTTATTATCCCTTGCTTCTTTTGCTAGACTCTGCTTGTTCTAAGCTTTAGCATTGCTGATAACTTTTTACAGGACTTTCTCTTACCTGACCTACCTTCCATCTTCTTTATATCTTTTTTTAAATCTAAGTTGGTTAGGTGGATTACTTGTGTATCTAGATCAATCTCTTCAGACAAATTCCATTTTTCATGAATTTCATTCCTTAATATCTTTATCCCTCCTGGATTGATTTGCTTTGTAGCATTTTACCTTGTTTGATCCTATCCATCCTTCCTCTGAACTCTTTTTGAATTGCTTTCCCAAAATCTAAAGTTGATGTCAGATTTTGCCCAGATTTCCTTTCATCTCCCTCAAAAGATTGAATGGTCACTTCCTCCCAGATTTCCCATCATTTCCATTCCATCAACCAGTTCCTCCTTTTTAAGGTGAATCATGCCCGAAATAGAATTTGTCCTTATTGGTTCTATCACTTTTTGAAGGAGACATTCCTCCACTGAGCAAGTCAAAAAGTTATTAGCTACTCCGGATTTATCAGAGAGAAAGAGCTCTCTAGTAGATGATGGGGTAATTGAAGTCCTTCATATCATATAGAATGCTCTGTCAGACTTTTGATCCATTTTTCAAATTTCCCGCCTATTTCCCCTTTCTGACAACCCTGGCCTGTAGTATCTTCCCAGTGCCAAAAGTGCTTTTATTTCTCCTTCCTTTAACCTTAGCCCCAATATTCTTCATTATGCTTTTCCTCTCTATTTCCTGGATTTCTTCATATGAATATACCAGTGCTCCTGGCCAGACCTCTTCCCCGGTGTCTACAGACCTCTTTCCATTTCCCAAAGTCTCCTTGGGCTGGAAAAATGACTCACTGTATCTTGACTTTCCCAGTCAGAATTCAGACTGATATATTTTCTAGACCTTTGTTGACAAGGTGTGAAGTAAGAGTTGGAATGCTTCCTTTTGCTCTTTGCACCTTGACTGCACTGACTTCTCCATCTTCTAAAAAACTTGTGGAAGCTGTTTGAATTTCTGTAAGGCTGAGGGGTAAATTCATGCTTCAGAGAGCTAAGAGGTTTTTCTGTCTCCTGTTGCTCCTGGCTCTCAACATGCATTTCCTCTCCTTTTCTTTTTCCTTCTGTATCCTACTCAGCACTCTCTGAGGTTTGACTGGATGTTTTCATCTTATCACATTGGTGAGATTCTTCTAAAAATCATCCCACAATTCTTTAACCATAGGGGGCTGACTGTGAGCTAGTGTCCCATAAGCAGGGGGTCAGATCTTTGCCCTGTCTTTCTCTTTGCTTGGAGGGAGGTCATTTTTATCCCTCTTTTAGCTGTACCAAATATGATACATAACTGTTCAGCCCATTATAACTTTAGATATCAGAGTAATGAAAATGATTGGTATCTGACACAAGCAAAATGTTGTGAAAGAAAGTTTACTTTGCTCATAAGTATGTAATTGGCAAACACAAGGTATGTATAGATGTTGATGACTTTGCTCGATTAAGCACCAGGCCTTCCTTGGTCTTTTTTTCCCTCAGAGACAACATTGTCTGGTGATGACACATGTGTCCCCCCACAGAGTTGAGAATCTTGAGGTTAATCTCCACTTCTATGTTCACCTAGTTCACAGCTATGTATCCCAATCACTTTTCAAAATTCGTTTTTCTTGGATTTTCCTACCTATTCTATGTATTAAATTGAACATTTCTCCTACCAAACAAGTTTTTTTTTTTATATTCTAAGTCTGGTAAAGCATCCTCCAGGAAAATCTGTTTAGGTTTCCTTAATGGGTGCTTTTTCTGTGCTAAGGAGGAATGTCTGGGACCATGCAAAGCCTTTGGCTATGCATGAAACAAAGAAACTTATGTTCCAGCTGCCTAATGGTTACTGTACATGAGTATTCCCTGATTTCTAGGTGTCTTTTAGTCCTACCTCCTCTATAGCCTATCTGCATCACAGGGCCTAATCAAACCCAGGTAATGTATACAGACCTGGCTATGACCTACCACAGGAATGCATTCCAGTCTTGGAATACAGTGTGCACAAAAATATAGAGAGCCAAGCGGGAGAGGATTCTGGGAAGATGGCAGGGTAGGTTAGAAAATTCTAAGCTCTCAAGATTTACCTCCACAAAAGTGATAAAATAACACTTCAGGGTAAATATAGAGTGGTAAAAATAAACAAGGGGCAAAACAGGGGTCCTCTTAGAACAATTGAAGAAGATCTATAGAAAAATCCCAGGACGAGTTTTGGTCCCTGTGAAGAATAAACACCTCTGGGTAGGGTTCACTAAAATAACAAGCTGGGTTGGGAGGCTGCCTCAGCACCAGCCACTAGAACTTTTACCCCCAGGACTGTGGGGGAGTTAGATATCTGAGCCAGGGAAGATTGAGGGAACCTCTACTGTAAAATAACACCAGACTCAGCTGTGCTGCAGAGACGTTGTCCTGGGTGAGAAGAAACCAGCACATGCCCAGTGAGTGGAGAAGCAGTGAGGCAGTGACACGGTTGGCTGTAGGCAGTTACTGGAGGCTGGAGGTCTTGGTTTCAGTTCCAGGCTAGAGGGGAAAACTGAAGCCAGAGGCACCAGAAGTGATTACAAAAAATAAGCTGCTACAAATTTTAAAAAATGGGCAGGCAAAAGAGAAAGAATTCAACCATAGAAAGTTTCTGTGGGAATAGAGAAGACCGGGGTTACTTCAGAGGAGGATACTGAAGCAAAGAAACTTTCTCCTGCCCCAAAGAGCAACATCAAATGGTCACCTGCCCAGAAAGAATTCATAGAATTTTAAAAAGACCTAAAAAATCAAGTGAGAGAGATTGGGGAAAATGTTTTTTTTAAAAAAATAACCATCCAAGAAAAACAAGAGGATTATGAAAAGAAAGTCAACCAATTAGAAAAGGTGATCCAGAATCTGCAGGAAGAAAATGGTTCCTTGAAAATTAGAATTGGGCAAGGGGAAGCCAGCAAAGTTATAAGAGACAAAGAAATAAAACAAAATATAAAGAATGAACAAATAGAGGAGAAAGTGAAACATCTCATAAGAAAAACAACTGATCTGGAGAACAGATCAAGAAGAGAAAACAAAAATAACTGGACTACCTGAAAGCAACAATCAAAAAAGGAATCTGAGAATAATACAAGAAATAATTAAAGACAATTGTCTTGAAGCATTGGAACAAGAGGGGAAAGTAGAAATAGGAAAGATCTGGAAACTTGTTTTCATCAGGAATGCTTTTGAGAGGAGAAGAATGTAAAAGTTCTAAATTCAGAAAGAAATAAAACACGAAGGGGATAGAGAGGAGGGAGAGGATAAGAGAGGGATCTCTATAGGGGAGGGTGAGGGAATAGGTTAAGGGGGTGGGGTGGGTAATAGAAGGGTGCTTAGATTAATTAGAATAGGAGGACAAGGAAGGATCCTTGGAGGTAGGGGTAGGTTAAATTAAGGAGGGCAAGGTAGCAGGTAGAAATAGAGTCAGGAGGGATAGGAGATAAGAGATATGCACAAACATAAAACGAAGATCAGAAGTAGAATTTGTAATGTCTGTATATATGTATATATGTGTATATATGTATATGCCTATCTATAGCTCTATCTATATTTCAGTATATCCTTGCTTAATTGTAGCCCTTGGAGCTGGGGGAGGAGGAAGGGAAAAAACAAAGTAAAAAGTACACAGCAGAGAACAAAGGAAAACTAACAGGGAAGGAAAGAAAAGATGGACAGCTCTGAACACTGCGTAATATTTATTATGTAGGCTTTCTTGAAATGGAAATTTATTGGTATATATTTTGAATCCTCTCTTATGTTCTGTTGTGCGTATGACATGCTTTTTTATTTTCTTATTTTATATTTGTTTCAGTATTTAAGTTTATAATATGTTTCTTTTTCATACTGTGTATTTAAGTTTTAGTAATTAAAAAAAGGCAAAAAAAGAGATTCTACGAGGAAAACCTACAGGAATTTCATAGTCAAATTCCAAAGTCCCCAGCTCAAGGATAAAATATTACGAGCAACCAAAAAAACAAAATTAAACATGGCAGTGCCTCAGTTAGAATCACGCAAGACCTAGAAGCAACACCACTAAAGGACCACAGGTCTTAGAACACTATATATCACAGAGCAAAAGAACTGGTGTTCTGGCTTGAAAATATCATTCTTGACAAAGTTAAGCATAATCCTGAATGGAAAACATAGATATTTAATGGATTGTCAAACTTCCAGGATTTTGTTTTAAAAAAAAAAAAGCAGCTGAATTTAATAGAAGATTTTTCGTACAAGAGCCAAGGTACTTAGCAAAGACTAATTAAAAGGCACTCAATAAGGACAGACCTTTTTTATGAGGGAATCTAAAATATATATTTAAGATTGTTATTAGTAATTGGGTAGTTTGTAAGAAAGATTGAGATAGACCTGAGTGTGATATGATTTTAAAAAGTAAAACCATTTAGGAACAGGTAAAAAAGTAATTATCTTATACAAATGAAGGTACAAGAGGAAGAACTGACACAGAGGAATTAAATGTGAGAGGAGGCTGGTAGTTCTGGAACCCTACTTTCATCAGGATTAAGAGGGAATACATACATACATGTATAAATATAACCTGGACGGGCACAGAAGTCATAAAATGCTAAGGGAATGGGGGAGAGGCTAAGGGAGAGATTTTTAGAGGAGAGGATGAGGGAATAAGGTAATAGGGGCTGTAAAAGGATGTTTAGATTAATGAGAATGTGAGAACAAGGGAGCTATCCTTGGAGGGGGAAGGGATAGGTTAAGTAATAGGAGGGCAAAGCAGTGGGTAAAAGTAAAACAAAGGAGTCGGGAGGGATAGGAAATAAGAGATAGTCACAATACATAAAAATCAGTAGAACTTGTTAGGGAAAAAGGAGCAGAGATGGTAATCATGATCTTGGACAAAGTTAAGGTTGAAATAGATTTAATCAAAAGAGAAAAATAGGGAAACTACACTAGGGGTCAACCATATTCATCAGTGTTGTTTTGGACTATCTAAAAATAACTAGACAGTGTAAGGTTGAAATATTGCTGTGGCATAGGAATGATGAGTTGGTGGACTTGGAAAAATATGGAAAGACTTGGATTTATGAAAGAAAAGGTTATCCACCATCAGAGAAACAAGACAAATAAGTATAGTATGGTCTTACATAAATGCATATCAATCTATATGTCTGTGAGTATGATTATAGATACCTATGTGTGTATATATATGTATTTTTGTATATATATGTGTATATATGTATGTATGTGTATATATGTATATATAAATATATTTGCACTTAATTGTATCCTTCTTTGGGGCAGGGATGGGGAGAGGAAGGGGAAAAAAGAACAAAGTAAAAAGTGCACAGCAGAGAGTAAAAGAAAACTTACAAGGAAGCAAAGGAAAGATAGACAGCTCTGAACACAATGTGCAGTATTTATTATATAGGCTTTCTTGAAATGAAAATTTATTGCTGTATATTTTGAATACTCTCTTATGTTCTGCTGTGCATGTGACAGTTTTTTTTTCTTTTCTCATTTTGTATTTAAGTGTCAATATTTAAGTTTATAATATGCTTCTTTTTTGTTTCTTATTGTGTACTTAAGTTTTACTATTTAAGTTTAAAATTACATTAAAAAAAAAAGTGGTCACTTTGCGTTTGCTTCTCTGACAGATGCCCCTCCTAGAATAAGCTAATCACTTCTAATCTCATCACCATGCTGCTAACTCAAGCCTTAATTGGCACCATCTTCTTTAGCTTCCTCTCCCCTCTGATCAGAGGGCTCAGGGATAGAGTACTAAACTCTTTGCAATCCCTTCCTTTAGAGAGGGCAGAAACTGGACTTTCAGCACAGTCTTCTTTGTATCTACTGCTCTGCCAGGTTTTAACTCCATTGTACAAGATGCCCCTGTGCTAGTATCTCATGGTGTTCCCTGCTTTCCATTCCCCACTTTTCTGCCTCCTGTTGTGTGTTGTCTTCCCTCTTCATATTGTAAGCTCTTTGAGGACAGGGCCTGTCATTCTTTTTATTAATTGTATCCCTAACACTTAGCGTAGTGCCTAGCACATAGGCACTTAATAAACATTTATTGGATTAGATTGGAAAAAGAAGTCAAGGAATACCTAGTTGTCTAGTATGGCTGGCATAGAGATCATAAACGGGATGTAATAAATTGAAATCAGACTGAAAAAATAGATTAAAGATGATGATAAATTTTGTACAAAATGTTTATTAACCCTGTAATTTTGTTTGAAATTTAGAATGTGAATAAATTTTCATATGAAGGTTATGTAGTATATTGGATAGACTGGTAGACTTGGAGCTGAGATCTTTGTTCAACTCCCATCTCTGGAACATACTTGTTGGCCCTGGGCAAATCACTTAATCTTTCAGTGCTCTTAGCAACTTCCTAAGATTGTAAAAGAAGGTGCTGACTTGCATTGGTAGAGGGAATTTCCCCATCTGGGAATTTGCCATACAAATTAAATAACAGAGCTACTCTCTATTCCTGTGCTCAAGGCACTGATTATACAAAGATGAAAAACACAATTCCTTTCCTTAAGAAACTTATTCTTTAGTGGGATGAAACATCACATAAATATAATTCAAGTTAAAATGAGAAAAGAGTATGTTAAAAGTGTATCAGAGAGTCATAAAACATTGGAGAAGGGGTACTTTCCTTTAGTTGGGAGGATCAAGAAGTCCACGTCAATAGAGATGACTAGTTTCTCACTTAGTTTGGAGAAAGGGAAGAAAAGAAGGAAGAAGAGAGGAAAAAGTCAGAGAGAAAGAGACAAAAAATAGACAAATACAAGAAAATAAGACAGTCCCTACTATCAAGGTACTTTCATTCCAATAGGAGAAGACAACATAAAGGGGAATTGGGAAGAGTACCTTCAAGGAGGCAAGGGAGCCTAAACAGGGATAGCTGATTAATTTAATGAAGCTTTAAGAGGAAGGTACTTTTTTTTTTTAGGCAATTGGGGGTTAAGTGACTTGTCCAGGGTCACACAGCTAGTAAGTGTTAAGTGTTTGGTCTGAAGTCAGATTTGAACTTGGGTCCTCCTGACTCCAGGGCCAGTGCTCTATCCACTGCACCACCTAGCTGCCCCAGGAAGGTACTTTTATTGAAGCACGATGTGACACAAAATTTTCCTTCTTTAAGGAGTATTAAGAGTTAAAGCTTCTTTAAGGAATCTGTGCATCTGCATACTCTTTCTTTAGTGGATATAGTACAGATTTTCATATTGTCCCTCTGCCTGTTGGTATCCTGATCACTGTTGGTATCCTGTTGGTATCCTGATCACTGTTTTGAATTAATTTTTTCAGATTTTCCTAACTTTGTGTCCTGTATTTAATAAGACCAGTTCGCCTAACCAAACTAGGTGTTTATATAATTATTGTTAACATAAGGCATCAGGCTTTAAGTTAAAGGATAAATAAAAGGATAACTTTTTAATTCATGTAAGCCTGTCTAAGTGACTGTTAATTTGGTTATGAGCTGGTTGACTAAAAGGTGTGTGTGTGTGTGTGTGTGTGTGTGTGTGTGTGTGTGTGTGTGTGTGTGACACAAAGAGACATAAAGAAAAGAAAGAATCCAGTGTACCTTTATGAATAAAAAGGTGTAAACTAGTGATATTCAAGAATGATTTTTCCTTTTGCCAGAATCTGCTTCCACAAGAGGCCAATCAGCAAGAAGACAGCCAGGAAACTGAACTTTCCACATTGGATGTATTCATTGAGAAGCTTCCACCAAGTGGGAAGATTACCAAGACAGAGTCTTTGATTATTCCTTCTACCAGGTAACATCTCTAATTACCATTCATGACAGTGCCTATTTTGGCAAGTCCACCCCATAGTAGAAATATGTGCAATGATAACAACATTGAAAATTTAATCTGACATCCTCAATGATACTTATGTTCCCAAAGTGGGTGATACTGCCTCCTGGGAGGCACTGGAACAATCCACAGGGGGCTGTAGTAGCCTCAGGGGCAATTGGCGGGGAGGGGGAGTTGAATAAAAATAAAGGGGCAGTAGAAGCATAAGGAAAGAAGAGAAGAAAATTTTGAAAAACCATTCTTACATGTTTCTTCTGTTGTCTAACAGAGTTAAAGTCGTAGTGATTACATTATTTTCCAGATAAGTACACAAAATGCAAGTTATAACTGATCAGTGGTGAAGTCTGCCGAAAGGTCTTAATAAGCCAGTGTTTGGCAGGAGAGCAAGTCACACGTCGTCAGGAAGTCTAGCATGCATTGGCTAGAATATGTGCATGTAATGAATTGTTTATAGTATGATACTATACTATTACATGATGCAGTATTGCATTATCAAAATTTCAATGCAGGAAGAAAACCACAAATTTATAATAAGTTATTGTTAAGATGCATCATTTCAAAAAATTTTTTTGAAATGACACAAAGTTAAAAAAAAATTAAAAGGCTAAAGTAGATTTCTAGGGAGGTGCTAAGTAATTTTTTTTTAAGAGGACAGTGGGCCAAATAAGTTTGGAAATCTCTGCTATATATAATACCAATTTGTATTATTTTACTTCAGTGAGATGCTGTTTGACTCATTTTGTGTTGCGTGTTTAGGATATTTGCTTTTTATCATTGTGACTTAAAAACAGAACATTTGGCTCCCACAGGGAGAAGTTCTCGTGTCATCTAGAAATAGTATCCAAAACACACAGTGCTTATAATGATGATTTGTAGTATCTAAATGAGGAAATTTTCACTGCTCAAGATGAAAAATTTTTGAAGTAGAAAAAAATAAGCCATAGGAAGAGAGCGAAAAAGGAATAGAGAAGACACAGGGAAGCATTTAAAAGTATATTAGAATTTACATACTTAGAGATAGTCCAGGATTTATACAGTATTAATAAGGTAAGGCATGTTTGTATTCTATAATGTTAACCTATGAGCCTAGGATGTCCTCAAAAGCAGCCAACTTACCTTTACTAAGCAGCTTTAGTGCTGCCAGTTCTACCATTTTTTGTAATACCCATTTTTTTACACACACACACACACACACACACACAACCTTCCTCCCCCGTTCCTTATTAAACAATTAAATAATTAAATCAAATAAAACTTTCATAGCAGATATTGTTTAGCCTTTCTCCATAGATGGGCCCCACTTAGTTTCCAGTTTAGGATTGCTACAAAAAGAGCTGCTATAAATATATTTGTACATATCATTCATTAATTTTATTTATCTAAATCTTTATATTCAGACTTTACCACTGTTTTGGGCAGTAACTTATTGTGTGCCAGTAAGTTACTGTGTGCTCTATAAGTGAAGCAATCAATAGATAATGTGTACAGAGAATGAGGATTTTTTCTTTAAACAGTTATTGTGTGTTTTAGAATAGAATTATGCTTTGTGAAATAATGAAAATAATTTAAGGGAATAAATGATAAGATAGAGTAAGTATGAAGCATTTATTATGTGCCAAGTACTTTGCTATGCACTAGGGATACAAATACAAGCAAAGAAGTTGATTCCTACCCTCAAAGAGCTTACAGAGATCCAAATAAAACGTAAGCAGTAAATGCAAGATAAGTTCAAAGGGGGAAAAAGATAACTTTTCAGATAAAATGATCAGTGAAATGTTTAAAGAAATAAGGTCTGGAGTAGGTAGTATTTTGATCAACAAAAAGTAATGAAAGAGTGGAGCCAAGATGGCGAAGTAAAGGCAGGGAATCGCCTGAGCTCTCCTCCAAACCCCTCCAAATACATTTTAAAAATTACTCTAAACAAATTCTAGAGGAGCAGAACCCACAAAAAGAAGGAGTGAAACAAATTTCCAGCCCAAGATGATTTGGAAGGTCAGCAGGAAATGTCTGTTGTACCAAGTTGAGAGAGGAGTGCAGGCCCCACCAAGGCAGACCAGGCCCCAACAAACCCAGAGCAGGCCTTGGGACAACTGAATCACTGGCAGCAGTGGTGGTTTCCAGACCTCTCACCCACAGACACCAAAGACAATGTAGGTCAGCAGGAAAGGTCTGTTGCACCAGGTTGAGAGTGGCATAAGCCCAACAGCATAGCCCCAGCCCCAGAAAACCAGGAGGAGACCTTGGGAGTCACTAAATCAGTAGCAGCAGTGGCTAATTCCAGAGTTTTCAGCTCACAGACAGGAAGGGGGTTGAACATCTGGTCAGAAGGAGATTACATTTTGGTAGCACTGAGGCAGGATTCTGTTACTTTGTCCATACTTGGATCCAGGTCACAGTCCTCGGTGGCAGTCCCGGGGCAAGGAAGAGCACTAGCATAGCAGAGCTTGTGGCCACAGTGGAAGGGAGACTCTCCTCACAGTTCCAGGGCAGAAAAGAGTGCTTGGGGTCATTCACAGACCAGAGCACAGGCGATTGGAGTAGTAAACACCTCTCCTTAGATCATACCACTTTGGAAGAACAGAAAACGGATAGGTCCCAAGAAGTATCTCTGAAAATAGCTGCACAAAACCCCTGAAGCTTAAGACAGTGTGCCCTCCACCCTGGAAGCAGAGCCCTACTTTAACAGAGTTAAAAGTCAAGTAATAAGCTGGGAAAATGAGCAAACAACTTAAAAAAAAAAACTCTGACTCTAGAAAGTTATTTTGGTGACAAGGAAGACTAAAACACACATTCAGAAGAAGGCAACAAAGTCAAAGCTTTTATATCCAAAGTCTCCAAGAAAAATAGGAATTGCCCTCAGGCCATAGAAGAGCTCAAAAAGGATTTTGAAAATCAAGTAAGAGAGATAAAGGAAAATTTGGGAAGAGAAATGAGAGTGATGCAAGAAAATCATGAAAAACAAGTCAACAGCTTAATAAAAGAGACACAGGAAAATACTGCAGAAAGTAACACCTTAAAAAAACAGATTAGGGCAAATAGTAAAAGAGGTCCAAAAAGCCAATGAGGAGAAAAATGGCCAAATGGAAAAGGAGGTCAAAAGCTCACTGAAGAGAACTATTCCTTAAAAATTAGAATGGAGCAAATGGAAGCTAATGACTTTATGAGAAATCAAGAAAAAAAAAACAAAAGAATGAAAAAATAAAAGACAACATGAAATATCTCATTGGAAAAATAACTGACCTGGAAAGTAGATCCAGGAGAGATCATTCAAAAATTATTGGACTACCTGAAAGCATAATTAGATTTTTTTTTCTGCAGCCTAATAAAAAGTATTTAAGCTAAGACAGCGTAAGTTATGATGGAGAAACATCAGAAACATTCCCACTAGAAACAAAGAAAATAAGAATGTCAACTCTCACCACTTTTATTTGAAATAGTATTAGAAATTCTAACAATTGCTATTAGTCAGGAAAAGTATGTTGGAGGGATCAGTATTGGAAAAGAAATCATAACATCATTATTTGCATGGAACTTGATATGTTCCATTCTAGTTCAGCCACTTCAGCCACAAAATTAATGGATATAATAAATGAGTTCATTAAAGTTTCAGGATATAAAATTAACCTACCCCCCTCAAAAAATCAAAATTCTTATTTACTTGTCATTAAGAACAAGAACAAATGAAAGATTTGGGTTTTTTTTTATCCATTTACATTAACAGCAGAAACGATTAATATTTGGAAATTGAGCTGCGTAGGAATAAATTGAGCCTGTATTAAGTACTTCTGTAAAATTTTAATGGCCAAAATAAAAAGGAGGACCAAAAAACTGGAGGGCTATTCACTGTTCGTAGATTATATTAACATAGTAGAAATTACAATATACCAAATTAGTTTATATAGTTAATGCAGTAACAGTTAAAATACCAAGAAATTTCTACATTAGAACCAAAGTCACAATGAAAACATATGGAAGAACAATCAGTCAAGAATATCAAGGAGAGCAAAGCAAGAAGAAAAGCTGATACTCCTAGAACTCAAAACAAATTGTCATTTGTTTTGATATTGGACTAAAATAAAGAGAGAAATAGATTGGAATAGTTACACCAGACACCCAAAACATTAGTGTTTCATAAGACTACAGAAAATAAAAATTGGTGAAAAGGTTCATCATATATTCAAACAAATGTTCTTGGGAAAGTTGATGAGTAACAATAAAAAAAAGTCCCATATCTTGCACTAGTGAATTCCAACTGAATAAGGAATTTATGCATAATAATGTTTTAAAACTATTGAAAAGATGAAAGGAAATGAAATTGCTGTTAACTGTGTACCATGTTCTACTAGTTCTGCTTACTTCGTTTTGAATCAGTTCATATAAATCTTTTGAGCTTTTTTTTAAATTATCCTGTTCATCATTTCTTACAGCACAAGATAGTATTCCATCACAATCATATACTGTGACTTGTTCAGCCATTCCCCCAATTGATAGGCATCCCCTCAATTTCCAATTCTTTGCCTCCACAAAAAGCTGCTATAAATATTTTTGTACATATAGATGCTTTTCCTTTTTTCTTTTTTAACTAGTAGTAGTATTGCTGGATCAAAGGGTATGCACACTTTGGGTGCCTTTGGGCATAGTTCCAAATTGCCCTCCAGAATGACTGGATCAGTTCACAGCTCCACCATGAGTGCATTAGTATCCCAATTTTCCCACATTGCCTCCAACATTTGTCATTTTCCTTTTCTGTTATGTTAGTCAATCTGTTAGGTGTGAGGTGGAACCTCAGAGTTGTTTTAATTTGCATTTCTCTAATCAAGGGTCATTTAGAGCATTTTTTTATATGACTGTAGATAACTTTGATTTCTTCTTCTGAAAGCTACCTGTTAATATCCTGTGACTATTTATCAATTGAGGAATATAGGTTTGACTCAGTTTTCTGTATATTTGAGAAATGAGGACTTTATCAGAGAAATTTCCTGTAAAATTTCCCCGCAATTTTCTGCTTTCCTTCTAATCTTGGCTGCATTGATTTGTTTTTGTGCAAAGCCTTTTTAACTTAATATAGTTAAAATCCATTTTACTTCTCATAGTGCATTCTATCTCTTGTTTGGTCATAAATTCTTCCCTCATCCATAGATCTGAAAAGTAAGGTAGTACATACTCCCCTAATTTGCTTCTGATATCAACCTTTAGGTTTAAATCATATACACAGTTTGACTTTATCTTGGTATATGGTATGAGCTGTTGTTCTCTACCTAGTTTCTGCCATACTGTTTTCTAGTTTTCCCAGCATATACTCTGTGTGTATGTCTCTGTTTCAAGTATGTTTCTTGTAAACAACATATTGTCAGATTCTGGTTTTTAATTCATTCTCCTTTCTGCTTCTGTTCTATAGGTGAGTTTATCCTACTCATATTCACAGTTGTGATTACTGTCTTTTTCCCTCCATCCTATTTTCCCCCTTTTTATCCTTCTCTCTTTTTCATTTTACCCTATCCCTCCTCAAAAATCTGTTTTGCTTCTGACCACCGCCTCTCCCAGTCTGCCCTTCCTTTTATTACTTTGCCTTCTCTTATTCCTTTCCTTTCATACTTCCCTGTAGGCCAAGTAGATTTCTAAAGCCAACTGAATGTGTATATTATTCTGTATTTGAGCCAATTTCAGTGAGAGTAAGGTTCAAGCGTTATCTACAACCCCACATTTTCCCCTCCACTGTAAAATCTCTTCCTTTCATGCCTCTTTTATATGAGATAATTTATTCCATTCCACCTTTCACTTTACCCATCTCCCAGGTTATCCCTCTTTCTCTCCCCTTAATTTAATTTCATTTTTTAAAATCATCTAATCATAGTCAACTCATTCCTATGCCTTCTGTTTATGTGTACTTCTTTTTAACTATTCTAATAATTATAACATTCTTAGGAGTTACAAGTAGGAATGTAAACAGTTTAACCTTACTGAATCTCTTTATGATTTCTCTTTCATGGTTTCCTTTTTACTGCTTTCTTTGTCTTATATTTGAAGGTCAGATTTCCTATTCAGCTCTGGTCTTTTCATTAAGACTGTTTAAAAGCCCGCTATTTAATTGAATATCCATTTTTTCCCCCTGAAGGATTATACTCAATTTTGCTGGGTAGGTGATTCTTGGTTGTAATCCTAGCTCCTTTCCCCTCTAGAATATCATATTCCAGGCTCTCCAATCCTTTCATGTAGAAGCTGCTAAATCTTGTTTTATCTTGACTGTGGCTCCATGATACTTGAATTGTTTCTTTCTGACTCTTTGCAGTATTTTCTCCTTGACCTGGGAGCTCTGGAATTTAGCTATAATATTCCTGGGAGTTTTCATTTTGCCATCTCTTTCAGGAGGTGATCAGTGGATTCTTTCAATTTCTATTTTACCCTCTGACTCTAGGATATCAGGGCAGTTTTTTTAGGTAATTTCTTGAAATAGGTCTAGGCTCTTTTTTTTTAATCATGGCTTTTAGGTAGTCCAAGCATTCTTAGATTATTTCTCCTGGATCTATTTTCCAGGTCAGTTATTTTTCCAGTAAGATATTTCACATTTTCTTTTTTTCCCCATTCTTCTGTTCTTGTTTTATTGTTTCTTGATGTCTCATGTAGTCATTAGTTTCCACTTGCACAATTCCAATTTTTAATGAGCTATTTTCTTTAGTGAGCTTTTGTATCTTCTTTTCTGTTTTACCACTT
The DNA here is from genome assembly GCF_900497805.2 of Vombatus ursinus. NCBI lineage: Eukaryota > Metazoa > Chordata > Mammalia > Diprotodontia > Vombatidae > Vombatus > Vombatus ursinus. Next base: position 1,041,523 of record NW_020954668.1, on the reverse strand, counting down.
CTGCTTTTTAAGGAGTTCTTTTCTTCATTTTTGTACCTCTTTTTCCATTTGGTCAATTCTGCTTTTTTAAAGAGTTCTTCTTTTCAGGGGATTTTTGTGCCTCTTCTACCATTTGACTATTTCAGTTTTTTAAGGGTTCTTCTGTAATTTTTTGTGCCTCCTTTACCAAACTGTTGACTCTTTTTTCCTGATTTTCTTGTATCACTCTCATTTCTTTTCCCAATTTTTCCTCTACCTCTTTTGTTTGATTTTTAAAATCTTTTTTCACCTATTCCAGGAATTCTTTCTTGGCCTGTAACCAATACACATTTTTCTTTGAAGCTTTCTGTTTAGGTATTTGACATTGTTGTCTTCTCCTGAGTTTATGCCTAATTTTCCCTGTCAGCATAGTAACTTTCTATGGTCAATTTCTTTTTTTGTTGTTTGCTCATTTTTCAAGCCTATATCTTGACTTATAACTTTATGTTAAAGTTAGGCTCTGCTCCCAAGATAGAGGGGCACTGTCCCAAGTTTCAGACCTTTTTTGCTGCTATTTTCAGAGCTAACTCTGGGGGCCTATAGATTTTCATTTCTTCCAGGGTGGTATGATCCAATGAGAGTTGTGGTCACTGCTCTCCTGTCCTGTTCTCTGGTCTTTGAGCAACCACAAACACTCTTCTCTGCCCTGGAACTGTGACCAGGGCCCCTGTACCCTGCAGCTGTAAGTACTAGTAAGCTAGTACTCCTCTTAGCTCTGAGACTGGAACCCAGAATTGTGTATGGATAGTGTGACAGAATCCTGCACCCAGTGCCAGGGAAGGGTTCCCTGTAATCTCCTGACCAGTTACCTTTCTTCCTTACCATATGTGGGTTGAAAGCTCCTAAAGCTGCTGCTGCTGCTGCTGCTGCTGTTGATAAACTGCCTCCAAGGCCCTGCTTTTGGTGCCTTGCATGGCCTATATTGTGTGGTCTGTGCTGGGCTCCACGTCCAACCCCCTCCCTGCTGAGAAAAACCTTTCCTGTTTACTGCCTAAGTTGTCCTGGCCTGGAAAATTATTTTACCCTGATCTTTTGTTGATTCTACCTCTCCAGAATTTGATTTGAGGCATAATTTTAAAGTTGTTTATAGGGGAATTGTGGAGAGCTCTGTTCAGAACTAATATTTTTAGATTTGATGAATAAAATGAATTTATAGCAGGAAGATAATCAGTGTGTTTAACTGCTTTTGTATTAGAAAAATACACAATTGGAAAGAAAAGTAGGGGGAGGAATATGTCTGTCAAAAATAATAAATAAAAACTTGCCATCTAAAATATATAAGGAAATGTTAAAAAGTCACAATTGTAACTCCTAATAAATCAGCAAACTATTAAGTACCCATCATATTTTAAGCACTGGGAATACAAAGACAAAAATGTATAAATGATAACTAAAGGACATAATAATTTTCTAAGGAGGAAACTAAAAGTTATTAATAATCTCTTGAAAACCTCATCATTCAAAAAGATAAAAATTAAAATGACTTTGAGGAACTGCCTCACACCTCTCTCATATTGGCAAAAAAAATTAAAAAGCACTCACTTTTGATTTCATTGGTGTGGAGAACTCATAGAAAGGAAACTCCTTGCATTGATGCATATTGGCAACATATCTTATACTAGCAACTTGAAGCCTGGTGACATTGAGAAGTTAACCGATTTTTCCATTAACCCACAGCTATTGTGTGTCAGAGGCAGGGCTTGAACTTGAGTCCTTCTGATTCACCTCCATTATAATACCCAATTTCTCTCTAATCATATAAGAAGAAAAGTGAATGAGAATGGACAAACAAAATAACCCTGATGTGGACTTGAAAGAAATAACAAAAAAAAATCTGGTACTGTTAAAATTATTATGTATTAAATTAATTAAGTGTAAATAATTAAGCCAGTTTAGATGATAGAATTGATTTTCCATATTAAATTTTTAGACAAATGTTTAAAACCAAAACCTAGCATTAATTGTAACAGAGAAATACCGGGAGCTTTCTCAGTGTTTGTTGTCTCTAATAAAATTTGACATTACTGAAATATTAGTTATAACAATGACAAAAAAAGAAATTGAGAGAATAAGTTTAGACAAAGAATAGACAATATCATTTCTATTTCAGTTAAATTTAAGAAATTTTTATTAAGCATCTATTATGCGCCATGCAAGAGGCAACATGATATAATGGATAGAGCTGGCCTTGGAATCAGAAGTTCCCTGCACCAATAAAATCACATGTTCTTGCCTCTCTGCTACCTCAAAAGAAAAAAAAAAAAAGGTACCGCATACTAGGGATGCAGATACAAAAGTGAAAATAGATCCTCCCCTCAGTGAGACTCACATGTACTGAGCTGCTTAGTCTACTGAGAGAGAATGATGGTCTGTTAAGAGACTCTACAAAAAATTGAGACAATAGCTTCATTAAAGTAGAAAAATATAAAGTAAATCTGTAAAATCATTAACCTTTCTTTAGTTCAGTAGCAAAGCTCAAGAGAAAGAATTAGGAAAAGAAATTACATGAACCAATCAATCAGCAGATATTTATTAAGCACCTGCTATGTACCAGACACTGTGCTAGATACTGGGGATAGAAATAGAAAGAATGAAATAATCTGTGCTTCCAAGGAGCTTACCTTCTAACAAAGACAGTGTGTGGGTAGGTGGGTGAGTGGGTGGTACAATATAAACATAAAAGTAATAAATACAAATGAATGCAAGGTAATACAAAAGAGTGCTTTCATATTTGGGAAGATCATTTAAGATAACTATAAATTGAATCAAATACTTGGAGATTATCCTGCCAACACATACACAGGTTATGAATGCAACTACGAAATAATTTTTATGGGCATAAATGATTTGAGAAAGAAACTTTAATACTGCATAAAAATCAATGCAGTCAACTGAATAAACATGACTTAGAAATAAGATAACCCAGCAGTCTAGTATAAAACACAAAAAGGAGGAAAGTTCTCCTTATTTAACAAGAACATCTAGGAAAACTGAAATACCCTATCACAATAAATTCCAAATAAAGAAAGAATCTAAATAGAAAAAGTTGCACCAATTAAATAAATAGAGAGAAAATGAGAATTTTTTCACAATTATGAAGACAGAAGAGAATCTTGATCATGTGACATTAAAAGTAATTTACACACACCAAAAACAAAAAAAAAATCTTTGCAGGTAGAAGAAGAGAAATAGAGGTTCTCTTCAAGGTTCATAAGGAGTTAGAATCCTTATAAAATATTAAAGTCTGACATCAAAAATCTATTAGAAAATAGACACTATTATATAAGATTAAAGACCATTTCCTAATAATCCAAGTGAACAAACTCTTTCCAAAAGAGGAAAGAGAAACCTTCAATAACCACCAGAAAAAAAAGTTTAGATTTACTTATAATCAAAGAAATGTAGATTGAAACAACCCTGTGTTAACCCATATGTTCCTCCCATTCTGTATCTCAGAGCTCTTTCTTGTGAGACTATATTTCAGTGATGTTATTAACAGGAAAAAAGATTAATATGTATTAAAATATTCATATTAACATTGTGATAACAGAAAGCTATAAAAAAATCTGTACTCAAGCACTGAGTAATGACTGAACAAGTTATAGTATCTAAATACTTATATCAAGTGAAGTGGTTTAAGGAAAACAGATAAAAAAACAGTCAATATGAAAATGTAAATAAAATCATCATAGAGAAGCAACAAAAAAGCTCAAATATAAACACTAATATTGTATAATATTACCAAAATTAGAAGACCTCCTCCTTTTAAGGAGTAGAGGAGATTTAATGGTACTAGTTTTAAAAAAGTTAATCTGATTGTTCCAGATGTCTCATCTAGTATAGAAATAACTCTGTTCTCCAAAGCTATACCAGTAGAACACAAGCTCTGGCAAATCTTGTCAACATAGAAATGCTTTAAATACAGACACAGGAGCATACCTCTTCTGAGGAATACTTTATTGTTGCTGCTTCTAGAAAAACATTAACTTATCAAAGTTTCTAGAACTTTTTCCCCATACTGGCCACAGGGTCACAAATTTTTCAGCCATAGTTGCTCCCGAATACTCTCTATTGAGTTATCTTTTTGGATAGAGGGAGAAACCATAATGGCTAAATTATAGATCCTTAAAGTATTAAAAGATCTGGCAGTGAGGTACAAGCTTGGATTTCATGGCTTATAAATTTTAAATAAAAATATCTAATGACAATCCATGAAAAATATTTAAAAAACACTGGCCTTCACTGATTTCTTGGGGACTTAATTGTTGATATTTTTCTAACTAGAGAAGTAACTGTTTTTTTTTGCCTCTGAATATTTTCCTTATGTTTGATAAAATACTCTTTGTAGTCCTATTATAGCCAAGCATTTTTTTTAAAAAGCAAATGTGAAACTTCAGCAGTGTTTTCTTGGAAGTTTAAATAAACTACTTTCATTATTATATGTGTGTGCATGCATGTATACCCCCAAATACACACACACACACACACACACATATTTAAGTGAATTTTGACCCATTAAAAATTAATCAGCACCTTTTCTATATAATGTTTATAATTTATATGAACATTTTCTTCCAATAAAGCTTCACAGTAATGCATGTATGTTGTACAAGGACCAGGGTAACTAAACTGAGAAAGGTTCCTTCACTAAGTTGACTGCAGTTGAGTGGTGAATTGTTCAGCTACAGCGACTATCAAAGATCATCTCCTAAGTTCTACTAGAGTTATAGTCTGCATTGAGGAAGGAGGTATTTACACTGACAAAATTGTAGATAGTCGAAGTGTTCAAATGTGCTTTCACAAACTACTATACTGTCTGATATGCTTATCTCAAACTTAGTTCACCTTTTTCTAGGAAGTTTTTTAAGGCCCTATATATCTGGCTTTTATTTCATATCTTTTGATTTAAATACTTTGAATTTAAATACTTAGAACCAATTTAAGTAAATTAAGGTTGAGGTGACCCTAATATTTTATTATTCTTTTTCTTTTACTGTATTCTATCAAAATATCTATGAGAATTTCTATAGAAATTATATCTGGTAATACACAGGTTGTCTTTATTACATTGTCTATAATTCTTCTCTTGCTAATACATAATTACTTGGCAGTATGATATTTCTGTTTTTCATTCAACTTCTTGAAACATTCCTGTAGGGGAGATAATTTCGGGCGTAAACAAAGGGAGACATTTTTTAGCAAGTTCATCAGCTTTGTGAGGTCATGTTTTTTCATTTCTTTTTTTATTAATTTATTTTAAACTTAATTATATTAATTTATTCTATTTTAATTTATTTTAAACTTAAATACACAATAAGAAAAGAAAAAGAAGCATAAACTTGAATACAAAATAAGAAAAGGAAAAAAATAAGCATTGCCATGTGCACAGCAGAACATAAGAGAGGATTCAAAATATATTGCAATAAATTTCCATTTCAAGGAAGCTTATATAATAAATACTAATAAATACTGTTCAAAGTTGTCCATCTTTTACTTACTTGTAAATGTTCTTTTGTTCTCTGCTGTATACTTTTTACGTTGTTCTTTTTTCCCCTCTTCTCCCCCCCAAGGCTATAATTAAGTGTGTGTGTATATGAATACACATGTGTATTCATATACACACATACACATATACATACCAATATAAGCATATATTTACATACATATATACTTACATACACATACATAACTCAGATATCTATAATCATACTCATAGACATATACATACATATGCATCTATGTAAGACCATGCTATACTTGTTTGTCCTCTGTTTCTCCGAAGGTAAATGATATCTTCATAAGTTCAAGTCCTTCCATGTTTTTCTAAGTCTACCAACTCATAATTTCCTACACCACTGCAATATTCTAACTTTTTACTATCTAGTTATTTTAAATAGTCTAAACAATATTAATATTGCTGTCATATAGTGCAGTTTCCGTTTTTCTTTTGATCATATTTATTTTAGCTTTAACTTTGTCTGAGATCATGATTACTACCCCCTGCTTTTTTTCCTAATGAATTCTTCTCCTGATCTTTATTTTATGTTTGTGCATATCTCTCATTTCCTATACCTCCTGACTTCTCTACTTTACTTCTACCTGCTACCTTGTCCTCCTATTCCTCCCTTATCCTCTCCCTGTCCTTCCCCCTACCCTCTTGTTTCTATCTAAATTTAGAAGACTTTTGTAGCCCTCCACATTTATTTGTTATTCCCTCTTTATCACATTACTGTTAATTTAAACACCTTCTGTCCCCCCCAATCCTTTTCCCTTTATAAGTTTATAAATTTCTTTATAAATTTAGAAGACTTTTGTTCCCTTCTAAGTGTATATATTGTTCTCTCTCTGATTGAGGACTGATGTGAGTAGGGTTCCCTTCAAAAATCCTTCCCTTATCCTCTCCTTCCTCCCTGTCCTCTACTCTTTTATTTCTTTCTGAATTTAGAGGACTTTTATACCCTTCTAAATATATGTGTGTTGTTCCCTTTTTAACCCATTCCTGATGAGAGTAGGGTCCAGAACTACCCGCTCTCCTCCCCCATCCAACTCCTCTGTGTCAGTTCTTCCTCTGGCACCTTATTTGTATAAGATAATTATTCTTTTTACCTTTTCCTGAGTGGTTTTACTTTTTAGAATCACATCATACTCAGGTCTACCCCAATCTTTCTTATGAATTACTCAATTACTAATAACAATCTTAGACATACGTTTTACATTTCCTCATATAAAAAGTAAATGGTCTGTCTTTATTGAGTTTTTTTCTACATTAAAACCATGGCCTATCATGAGTGGGCAAGTATTTGATGGTTAATGGACATATCTGAATACATCACTGTCATTTCTCAGGTTAGAGAAATCCCTGAACAATCTGCTTCCTATGATCAAACAATTTTTTTCCCCTCAAATCTATTCTTTCTCGGCTCTGCAGGTCAGAGGGAAAGCAGACTGGCCGGCGTGGTCGAAGCACTTCACTGAAAGAAAGGCAACCTGTGAGGCCACAGAATGAACGAGCTAACAGTCTGGATAATGAACGTTCACCCGACACTAGGAACCACTTGCAGGTGAAGATAACTTCGCCCATGGTTCCATCTCTCCCTTTGATTTAGGAGGGGAAGGGGAAAATCGGCATAGCCATTTGGCTACAAAAGTTGTAGTAACAATTGAGTTAAATGTAAGAATAATGCTTACTTCCAAGGAAAAACACTAACAAGAAACAGACTGAGCTAGATTGGCTTGGAGGTCTGTGATAACCCAAAGCAGGAGACCTCTCTCCTAAGTACTAGGAGAGGGACTGGAGAGAGAACAACATTACAAAACATTAGAAGAACATGAGTACTCTTTAACTTTGCGTTTAAGGAAAAAGTAGAGGTTGGCAATTTTATTTAAGAACTTTTCTTTGGGGGCAGCTAGGTGGCGCAGTGGATAGAGCACCGACCCTGCATTCAGGAGGACCTGAGTCCAAATCCGGCCTGAAGACACATAACACTTACTAGCTGTGTGACCCTGGGCAAGTCACTTAACCCTATTGCCTAACCAAAAAAAACCTTTTCTTTGGCAAAAAAAAAAAAAAAATACTGCCACATTTTCATTGAAATAATGAAGCAGTGTAAATATGTGAGTATTCATAAGACACAGAATTATCTTCAGTCGGAAGAGGAAACAACAAGCAAAACTGCTGCTCTGAACCTGACTTATTGACAGGGAGGATCTGGTTGATGAAATGAAAGAAATAGGAACCTTAAAACTCTGCTTAGAATTAAAAGAGAGGTAAAAGATGGATAGTATGACGTGCACTTTAAATTTTTGGGAAAGCAATCAACCAGTAAATCAGTATGCATTGATTATGCATTTGCTGTGTACCAGACCCTGTGCTGAAGATGCAAATACTATAAATGAAGCAATCCCTATCTATAAGGATCTTATATTTTAATGAGCAGGTCAACTAGGACATTTATTTATTTATTTTAGGCAGTTGGGGATAAGTGACTTGCCCAGGGTCACACAGCTAGTAAATGTCAAGTGTTTGGTCTGAGGTCCGATTTGAACTCAGGTCCTCCTGACTTCAAGGCCGGTGCTCTGTCCACTGCGCCACCTAGCTGCCCCCTAGGACATTTATTTAAAAGTATATACAGAATAAAAAGGCTAATATAATGAAATACAAATAATTAAATACAAGGTAATTTAAGAGCAAAGACACTGGAAGTTGAGTTCAGTGAAGGTTTCACAATGTGATATTTGAATTGTGTCTTGAAGAAAGAGGGGGTGCTGTGAACTGGGGATGAAGAGAGAGTGCATTCCAGGCCTCGCAGAAAGCCACTGAAAAGGAATAACGTATCATGTGTAAGGAATATGAGAGAATAATATACAGTGAGGCTGGAAAGATAGGTTGTGGCGTGGTTGTCAGGGCTTTTAAAAGCTATTTGATGCTAGAGATAACAGGGAACCAATGGAGTTGAGTGAGTGAGGTATTGATATGGTCAGAACTTTGGTATAACCATTTATATAAGCACCTACTATGTTCTAGACATTATGCTAAGCATGTTACAAAATTTATCTCATTTAATCCTCACTACAACCTTGCAAAATAGGTTCTGTTATCCCCATTTTATAGTTGAGGAAACTGAGGCAAACCAGAGGTTGTGATTTACCCAGGTTCACACTAAAAAGTGTCTGAGACTAGATCTGAATTTATGTTTTCCTGACTCCGGGTCCAGGGCTCTCTCCACGGCCCCAGTTCACTGCCTCATCTAGCATTTGATTGGTGTGAGGAGAGATTTGAGGCAGGGCCTCTAATTAGGAGAATTTTGCAGTAATCTAAGTAAGAATTGATGAAGGCTTTAACCAAGATGGTAGATGTATAAGTAGAAGAGATCTGATGGGAGAAATGTTCTGGACAGAGACACAGCAAGATTTGGCAATTAATTGGATACATGGAAAGAAGGAAAGTCAAGGATAATGCTGAAGTTACAAACCTAGAGGACTGAAAGGATGATGATGCCTTTGACAGCAATAGGGATATTTAGAAAAGGGGGAGGGATTTGGGATGGGAAAATAAATGAGTTCTATTTTAGACATGTTGAGTTTGACATGTCTCCAAGACTTCCGCTTCCAAAAGGTAATTTGTGTGGGATTGAATCTCAGGAGCTGCATGGATGTGTGTGTGTATTTTTCACTTATGTATGTCTTTGAGTCATTTGCATAGGGATGATAATTAAATCCACAGAAAGTGTGATAGATGATGAATCAGCAAAGGAGACCAAAAAAACTGGCTAAAGAAGTTAAAGTAGAAAATCAGGAGAGAAGAGAATATTCAGGAAGAAAGAATAGTCACCAGTGTCAAATTCAGGACGTGGGGTCAAGAAAGCTGAAGACTGAAAAGGGGAAAAAAAAAAGATTTAACAATTAAGAGATCATTGGTAATGTTAAAAGAAACAGGTTTCAGTTATTGGAAGCCAAACTGCAAAGAGTTGAATAAGTAAGAAAAGAAATGGTGACAGTGAGTATGGCAGGCAAACAGAGAACAAAGAAGTTTATAAATCAGAGATAGCAGGAGGAGAAAATTTACATCAGGTTAATTTGTAAATTGATCCACAAACACTAGGGGGATCTACCCTGGAATTTACAACTAGGTGGGAAATGCTTATCATAAACCACAGCGAGAAATTCTTTTACCTCTATCCAGTCAGTTGACTGGGTTAAATTTTTTTTTTAAGGCAGTTGGGGTTAAGTGACTTGCCCAGGGTCACACAGCTAGGAAGTTTCAAGTGTTTGGTCTGAGGCCAGATTTGAACTCAGGTCCTCCTGACTTCAGGGCCGGTGCTCTATCCACTGCGCCACCTAGCTGCCCCCGGAGTGGATTAAATTTTTGAAGGGATCAGCTAAATTCGACAATAAAAAAAAAAGCTCCAACCAGTTACACGATTTTATTTCCAAATAAACTGGCCACTTTGAAGCCAACAGAAAAGAAATTTAAAACTTATGACAACGTTAAATGTAGAATAGCATCAGATAATCCAGGGAATCTCAATGCCTTTTGAAGACTGATAAATGACTTTGCCTCTGTACAATGGGATCAGAGTCATTATGTGTCTGGCCAAATCACAACAAAGGTAGAATTTTAAATATAGATATACTTGCAAAGGAGGTTCTTTCACCCACACAGAAAGAAAACCAGCCCATAAATGCAAACACCTAAGGAGGAAGGGAAAAAAATCAATTTACTACATCTGTCTTTGTCATACATAACATCATAGATATGCCACTATGAGAAGATTTAGAGATCATCTAGTCCATTCTCCTCATTTTACAGATGAGGTAACTGAGGCACAGAGAGGAAGTGACTTGCTCTTGTGGCCATAAAGGTTTATAAAACAATCTTTTTGCGTATTTGAGTATCTTTTATGACATCTTGCCTGTAATTTAAAAATTTATTCATACAAACAATTTGATGTCTGATATTTATCATATTTTTGTTGGGAGATGTTGCCAACTTCTAAAACTAAGAAAAATAAAATAGAAGAGCTGAGTTATAGCATTTTTTTTCATTGTTTTATTTTTTAATAGATCCCAAGAAAAACTGTATATGACCAATTAAATCACATCTTAATTTCTGATGACCAGCTGCCTGAAAATATAATTCTTGTTAATACTTCTGACTGGCAAGGACAGGTAAGAAGAAAAACATTGTTGTTTGTATCATGTTTTCTTTTTTTCCTTCAAAGTTAGCATTGGCTCTTTGGTAGGGAAGGATAAAATGAGAAATATATGCAGATTCTTCTGGTATGATTGAACAAGGTTGTTTTCAGATCTTCTATCCACTACTGGTTATACCTAACATAATGCTATCTGACTAGTTTATGGTCTGTAGTTGATTTGACCCACCCTTTCCATTAGATCTGTTTGCTAATACTATACAAAGTGAATCTCCTTTACCCCATCCATGTTCCTAGGCATTGGAATATGACCTAGTCTTCACATGTTCCGTTATCATCATTTGTGTACTACTTTTGCCCAGGGACGTTATATAAAGTCATCCATCCATTTGTCACAGATTGGATAACTTCTAAGGTGCCTTTCAGTTCTGTTATCCTATAATTAATTTCAACAAACATCAAATGTATGTGCTAGGTGCTAAGGATACAGAAACACAAATGAAACAATCCTTGGCCTCAAGGAACTTATATTCTGTTAAACAGATAGAACAGATACACAAAAAAAGCATAAAATAAAGAAAATTCATTCATATCTCAACTATACTGTAAGTTCCTTGAGGCCAGGGACTTAATGTATCTTATATAACTTTGTATCCTTCATAGAACTTAGCATAGAGCCCAGGGCATAGTAGGAAATGTTTTTTGAATGTGAGAACTGGACATTTTAATTAGAACAAAATATAGTTAAATCTAATCAGAGCTCAAAGCAAAATCCTATTCAGTTCATTTTTCTTTGGTAAAATGGGGGGCCTTGTAGGGAGAGACTTTGAGTGAAAATTTTCTGACAATTATTCTCGTGGATGTGTATGTATATACACACAAAGAATTCTCTGAATATATAAGATTACGTGTGGATATACTAATACAAGATTTTATGTACACACATACATGTGTGTGTATGTATATATAATATTGTTTAATCTTAGTTCCTTTCAGATGTCTTGCAAAAACACACTCTCCCAGTGGTCTGCACGTGTTCTTCAGCAGATATTCAGGCAGCTTTCAGTACTATTGTCTCACGGATCCAGAGATAGTAAGTCCTTACAGTTCTTCCTTTGATCGACCTTTAATTAAGTATATCAGCTCTATAGAAATCTATTTTAAAGTATAGGAATTGCTTCATTATAAAGCGTTGAACATCCTGTTATTTAACTTCCCTTTCCGTAATGTTGACACAAACTTGCTTCATGAATGGATAATAATGATATCTTTTCTTCCCATGAAAAATGGTTAGTAATCTGTAGATATTCACTTTGACAGAAGCTTCATTCCTTACTACAAAATATATACTTTTAGGTGTGTAGTGGACAATGATTTTTTCCTTTCAGGTATATTAAAGTATGCTCCTAAGTATAGTAGCTGCAGTGCCAAGCGAGGAGATAGAGTGACTACTGTTCTTCAAATAAACCTCAATCTATAGCAAATGGCCAACCATGTTTCAGCAGCAACTCCCATTCCTGTCAGGAAAATTTCCACAGAAATTGCTGCATCATCATCAGTCGCAGAGGTTTTTGGCTGCAACCCTTAAAAGTAGTACTTAAAAGGACATTCACTGAGAGATTAGTTGCTTGCTTCGTTTTTTAGAGATTGATGGTAGCCGCAACCAATAATCAACCACTCATGTCACCACCTTAGTTCGGGCTCTTATAACTCTTTACTTGAACTGCTCCAAAAGCCTTCTAATTGTATTTCTCTGCTTCAAGCATCTCCCTATTACTTCTAGGATCAGATGTAAACTTTTCTATTTGGCATTCAAAGCTCCTCACAGCCTGGCCTCTCTTCTTATATTTCCAAACTTTTTAGACATTACTTCCCTCTACACAGTGTATGTTTAAGCCATATTGGCCTACGTGCTTTTCCTCACACACAGTGTTCCATCTTCCATCTCAGCACATTTGCACTGGTTGTCCCCTATGTCTGAAGGCTTTCTTTTCTTACTTCTACTTCTTAAAATCCCTGGCTTCTTTCAAAACTCAGCTCACGTATTCTGCAGGAGACCTTGCCTGGTTCCTCATCTACTAGTAACTTTTCTGAGGCTACCACCCATGAATGAGTCTTGTGTGTACCTATTTATGTACATGTTATCTCCCTCATTAAGATGTAAGCTCCTTAAAGATGGGGCTGTCTTTGCTTTTTCTTTATATCCCACACTTAGCTTTGTCTGTCACATAGTAAGCACTTAATAAATGTTTGTTGATTGGTTGATTGGATACTTTATAACTCAATATTATGGTTTATTACTCTGGTATAGGAATAAAAATTCAAAAAATCCCCAGGAAACAAGATTACCTCATGCTTTGTTTGTAAACAAATACAGGTGTAATCCATTATGAATTCCATGGGTGTTTTGTTGTAGTGGAATTTTGTTTTTCTAGAAATGTTCCTAAGTACATCTTTAGTAATTATGAGGCAGTGTGGTGGAGCCAGAGGGAAAACATATTTGAAACTCAGGCCCTGTAGAGTGAATTAGCAAGTGAAATGTTTTGAACCCAAAGAAGACACCATGTGTATTAAGAGTGAAAAGAGTCAGACCTGTATTCTGATCCCAGCTCTATACTTATCTGTGTTCCTAAATATATGCATGTAGTTTCTTCTCTATTCCATCTTGTTGGCTAGCACATTTGCACTCCCTTATTTTGGATGGTGAGCTAGTAAAAGCCTTACAGCACTCAATTTAGACCCCTCTGTGGGAACCTGTGTCAAGGTAAAACAGCCAAAGAGTTGAAATTATAATGCAGCATTTCTGATTTTTAAGTTCTCTGCGTTATGTAGTGAAATGTGTTGCTTTCATACATGAAATATAATAATAACTTACCCTTAATAGCACTTTTGTTTGATTCTAACAATAGCCCTGTGAGGAAAGTGCTACAAATATTATTATCCCCATTTTACAGCTGAGGAAACTAAGGTTAAGAGAAGTTAAGTGACTTGCCCACGGTTACACATCTGGGCAAGGATTTGTACCCAGGGTTTCCTTACTAAATACAGAATTGTAACTACTACATCACACACTGTCTGCCCCAAAAGAATAAAATTACATTTACGTAGTACTTTCACATTTGCAGAATGTTTCCTATATATACATCCAGCATCCTAAATTACCCACCCTTTAGTGTCTTTTGGACATCATGTTTGATGAGGTTATCTTATGGAATGTTAGTAGTAAGCAATCAATCAACAAACATTTATGGTAAGACCAGCCAACATTAGGCCGTAGAAGAAAACAGTATAGACAGGTCTCCCCCACATCTCCTCTACAAAGATCTAGAAAATACACAAGACCAGTACTGATTGATAGTGTCCAGGGAAAAAAAATCACAGTTATTTTTGTAGCCTAGATCCACATAAGGAGACACAGAGATATGCGGACACTGAGTATAGCGTCTACCCTGAAGCATCCCACAATGTATAGAATCTTCCAGCATTGTGACTGAAGCAGGCCTGCCGTTTGCATTGCTGGTCTCACATCCAGCATAGTAGTACCTGATACTATAGACAAGAAGAACAAACCACAACCAATAACTCTCCACACACATCCGTACTAGGTCACAGATCCATTGCAGACTGAGGAGGGGACCTATGCTTGGGACAAGGATCAGAAAGTGGTACAGTTCTGGCAAGGAGCTATTGCAAGCAATAGACTATGTACTGAGCTTTGGACCAAATACAGAAGCAGGCTGCAGCTATGAGGTTCTGATCCTGAAAGCAGAGCAAGTTATTAGATCTATTCCCCAGCACAGTCTAAAGCCTGTAGCAGCAAAACGAAGGCAGGAAATCCAGATCTGAGGTGATTTTGAAGTTATGTTACTCTGAATCAGCAAAGCTTTCTAACTGATTAGTAGCTGAGTCATGCAGCAGTCTTCTGTAAGCTACACCCAGGAGTGAGCCCAGAGTTGTACCAGTCAGACCCAAACAAAGGTCAGGAATTTGTAGTGCTCAGATCAGGAGGGCAGCTCTCATATTTCTCCCTTGATCAAAACATTTTGGACAGTTCTCCAATCTGAGTTGTCCCTGAGATCCTGGAATGATTGAACACTAAATACTCAAAGAAAGCAGCACCAGGACCTAGGAAGCACACAAACCACTACCAAGCATAGTGCAGCTATTCTCTCCAGAAGCATGCAAAGCCTGACACTAAACACAAAGACCACAGTTAGTAAGGCTAGAAGAATGAGCAAACAAAAAAATGGAATTTAAACATTAAGAACTTTTATAGTGAAAGGGGCACTCAAGATGCAAACTCAGAAGAAGAAAATGTCTCCAACAAAAACATAGCTTTGGTACAAGATCACTTAGAATTCTTGGAAGAGATGAGGCAAAAGGGCTTTTTTCCCCCAAAACAACTAAGAGTTACACAAATGAAATGACATCACAAAAGGAAATACTTGAATAGGAAATAAGAATACAGAAGAAGAAAAGGAAATGAGAGCTATGGAAGAAAGAATTGGAATGAGAATTAACAGCTAGGCACAAGAGACACAAAATCAAGCAACAGACTCCTTAAATACCAGAATGGACCAAATAGAAGTTCATGACACCATGAGACAGCAAGAAATATTAATTTATTTTATTTCTAAAAAGTCATTTCAATTTATTATTCTCTCCCTCCCTCTCACCCCCTCCACTGCCTACTGAGAAGGCAAGCAATATATCATTTATACATGTGAAATCACGCAAAACATATTTCCATATTAGCCATATTTCCCCAAAAAAAGCAAGAAAAATTAAGTGAGGAAATCATACTTCAGTTTGCACTCAAATTTCATTGGTTCTCTGTGGAGATGGATAGCATTTTTTTCATCGTGAGTCATTTGGAATTGTTTTGGATCGTTGTATCGATCAGAATAGACAAGTCTTTCACAGTTGATCATCATTACAACATTACTGTTATTGTGCACAGTGATCTGCCAGTTCTTCTCACTTCACTTTGCATCAGTTCATATAAGTCTTGCCATGTTTTTTTCTGAAACCACCCCCATCGTTATTACTTATAGCACAGTAGTACTCCATTGCAATCATATGCTACAACTTGTTCAGCCATTCCCCAATTGATAAGCTTCCCCTCAATTTCCAATTTTTTGCCACCACAAAAAGAGATGCTATAAATATTTTTTACATAGAGGTCTTTTTTTATTTTGATCTCTTTAGGATATAGACCTGCTAGTGGTGTTGCTAGGTCAAAGAGTATGCACAGTTTTATAGCACTTTGGGCATAGTTCCAAATTGTTCTCCAGAATGACTAGAACATTGTTTTAATTTGCATTTCTCTAGTAAGTAGTGATTTAGACCATTTTTTTCATATGCCTGTAAATAACCAAGATTTCTTCATCTGAAAACTGCCTATTTATATACTTTGACCATTTATGAGTTGGAGAATGGCTTTTTTTTTTAAATAAATTTGACTCAGTTCTATACTCAGTATATATCTGAGAAATGAGGTCTTTATCAAAGAAACTTGTAAATTTTTTTAATATTCATCACCAATGTTACCTTGTAACATAATGTAGTTTCCTCAGTTATCTCTTTTGATTAGGTCTGTTTTTGTTTTTGCTTTTTCTGAGATCATGATTGTTACCCCTGCCTTTTTTACTTCAGCTGAAACATATTAAATTCTAACTCTGTGCATCTTTCTGTTTCAAGTGTGTCTCTTGTAAACAACATATTGGGTTCTTGTTTCTAATTCATTTTGCTTTCTGCTTCTGTTATATAGGTGAGCGCATCCCATTCACATTCATGTTTATGATTACCGTGTATTTCCCTCTACCCCATTTTCTTATTTCTTCTCCTCTCTCTCTCTCTCTCTCTCTCTCTCTGTCATTTTACCCTGTCCCTTCTCAAAGGCCTATATTACTTATGTCAAAAACAAGTAACCTGGAAAACAGATCAAGGAAAGGTAATCTAAGAATCATTAGACTAACTAAAAGCTGTGAAAAAATAGAAGAGCCTAAATATTACATATTACATTAAATTTCAAGAAATCATAAAGGAAAACTGCCTAGATCTTTTAAACCATAGGGCAATATAGAACTAGAAAGAATCCATCAATCACTGCCAATAAGAAAGCCCAAAATAAAAACTTCCAGGAACATTGTAATCCAAATCCAGAGCTTCTGTGTCAAAGGAAAAAAAAATTCTGCAGCTTGAAAAAATTAAAGTACTTTAGTACTAAACTATAATCAGTATCACTTGTGATTTAGCAATGACCACCTTACAGGAAATATTGAAGAGAGAAGATCTTGGAATACAATATGCCAGAATACAAAGATAAAGACTTATAACCAAGAATAAGCAAAAAAACTGAGTATTTAATACTACATGGTGATAAATAGACCTCTAATGAAATAGAGGCCTTCCAATCATTACTGGTGAAAAGACCAGAGTTGAGTAGAAACTTTGAAATACAAACTCAGGAGTCAACAAAAACATAAAAAAGTAAATATGGATAGTAAACAGGAATAAAGTGTTTACATTCTAATATGAGGAAATTATGCATTTATCCTTTCAGAACTGTATAATCATCAGGGTTCACAACCAAACAAGAGATAGAGAAGATCAGAGCAGGTAAAATGGACAGTTTTGGTTACACACAGTTAAAAGTTTTTGTTCAAACAAAATCAATGCTGCTAAAATTAGAAGAGAAGCAGGTAAATGGGAAAAAAATCTTCGTAGCTTTTTTTATGGTGCTAAAGAAATAGAAACTGAAGGGTACAGTTTTAGAGAAACCTGGTAAGATTTGTATGAATTAATGATTCAAAATGAAGTGAGCGGACCCAGAAGAACAATTTTTCATTTAGACACTAACAGTAGTACTGGAGTAGCTAGGTAGCGCAGTGGATAAAGCTCTGGCCTTGGAGTCAGAAGGACTTGAGTTCAAATGTGACCACAGACACTTGACACTTACTAGCTGTGTGACCCTGGGCAAGTCACTTAACCCCCATTGCCTCACCAAAAAAAAAAAAAAAATACTGCAAAGAAAACAAATTTGAAAGACTTAGGAACTCTGATGAGTTCAGTGACCAACCATGATGCTAGAGGACTCGTGATTAACACGCTACTCACCTCTTGACACAAAGAGGTAATAGACTCAGAGTGTAGATTGAAACAAATGTTTTGTTTTGTTTTTTGCATGGCCAGTGTCGGAAATTTGTTTAACTTGACTGAATTTTTGTTGCAAGGTTTTGTTTTCTTTCTTTTTCAAAGTGGGGAAGGAGGTGGAAAAGAAAGGTGAATTTTCATTAATTAAAAATTAATTATGTTTTAAAATAACAAGCATATTTGGTAAAACTCCTAAAAAGCACTTATTCTTTTCAGCACAGTATGTGGAACATAGTAAGCACTTAAGTTTGTTGGTTGATTTCAGTTGTAACTGCAATTCTCAGCCTCCAAATCCAGTGAAGATTGCTGTAGCAGGAGCTCAAAACTATCTCAGTGCTGTATTGAGGCTTTTTGTGGAACAGTTATCTCATAAAACTCCTGACTGGCTTGGTTATATGAGGTTCCTGATCATCCCATTAGGTAAGTAAGAAATCTCATGCTGCTCTTAGCATGTCGTATTATAGTTATTTGTATGTGTTTTTTCCTCCTCAGACTGTAAGTTCCTTGAGGGCAGGGACCATGTCTTATTTGTCTGTGCACATCCTCTAATGCCTAGCAGTATATAATTGTGCTTAATAAATCAATTTATTGTATTGGAATAAAAAAATTAGACTGGTTGGTTTTGTGTAAGTATTGTGTGTGTTTGTATATAAGAGAGAAGGAGGAGTGTGAGTGGATTCAAGAATATTTTTGTTTTTATGGTGCAGCTAGGTGGCAGAGTGGATAGAACATCAGGCCTAGAGTTCAAATCTGGCCTCAGACTAGCTGTGTGACACTAGGCAAGTCACTTAACCCTCTTTGCCTCAGTTTTCTCATCTGTAAAATGAGCTGGGGAAGGCAATGGCAAGCTACTCCAATATCTTTGCCAAGAAAGTCTCAAATGGGGTAATGAGGAGTCAGACATGACTGAAAAACAACTGAAACAACAACAAAATAGAATATGCTTACCCTTACAGCTAAGATTTTATTATAGTAATACTCACTTTCTTTTCTACTTCCAATCCTGAAACGTAGAGTATTAGTAATGCCTAAATTCTTCAAATATTGTAAAGTAAAATAAATTGTTAATTCCATTAGTTTGTAAATACATTTTTTAAAATATACAATAATCTTCTGATAGGATTGAGTTCCAGAAATGTTCTACTAGAAAATTTTTAAGCTACTGGAAGTTAATTACATGCCATCACAACCAGTCTCTGATCCATACTACCACTAGGCAGCTGTAGGACACACCATAGTCTCTCTTTAGTAAGCTTCTCTTTGTGTTTGCCATGAAGCAGGTTTGTCCTGTCCCTAAACTTGCAAATGCCATAATATCACCAGTCTTGCTACTATAAGTCAGCCCTTATGCATACCATTTCCTGCCTCTTGGGTGGGAATACATTACTTCATGTACATGTCTATCTCAAGATGTTTCCTAGAACACCAGCAATCTGGCAAGTGAGCAATTGCAGGCTGTGCCAAACTCACAAGAGTCAACCTTGAACTTTCTAATCACCAACTTTTATCATTGGACCTCATTGATATTCTACTGGGCTCCTCCAATAATTAGTATTCTCCCACATCCTCTTACTCGACCCCTCCCAGTGATAATAAATCATAGAGAACTCCTTCTTCTTTTTTGTTCCTCATCTTACATCACTCAGATGCCTTCTGCCACTGTGTTCTCCTTCACCCCTGTTTCACGTGAAAAGGTGGCCCTTCTCCTTGCCCTCTCCATGTACAAGTGATCCCATTCCATCACATCTTCAGCAGACTGCCCCGGCTTTCATCCCTACTATCTCACTAATCTTCAACCACTTTCTGTCTACTAACTAGTCTCCTACTACCTACAAACATGCCCATGTCTCCCCCATCCTAAACAATCCTCATTTGATCCTTCCCTCACTTAATGTTCCCACTAGCCATATCCTGTATCTCTCCTTTTTTGTGGGTAAACCCCTTGAGAAAATCTTCTATAGTTGGTGTTTCCATTTCCTTTTCTTTCTTTTCTTAACTCTTTACAATCTGGCTTCTCATCTCATTCAAATGAAATTTTTCTTTCCAAAGCTGCCCGTAATCTCTTTATTGCCAAGTCTAATGACCTTTTCTTATTCCTCATTCTTCTTTACCTCTACATCCTTTGACACTATCAATCACTCTTTTCTCCTAGATGCCACTCTCTTATCTCCATTTTCATGACACTATTCTTTTCTAATTCTCCTATCTAACCTCTCTTTCTCTCTCTCCTTTGCTGGATCTTCAAACATATCATACCTTCTAACCATGAGGATACCTCAGAGGTTCTTGTCTTGGGCTTTCATCTCTTCCTTCCCCCCGCCCCCCATGTGGTTTCACTTGGTAATTACATCAGCTCCCATGGATTCAGTCATCATCTCCATGCAAATAACTCTCAGATCTATTTATCCAGTTCTAACCTCTCTCCCATCTCCAGTCTCACACCTCCAGCTGCCTGTTACACATATCAAACTGTGTGTCCCGTAGACATTTTAAACTCAAAATGTCAAAAAACTGAACTCATTTTCTTTCCCCCAAAACCCTCTCCTCTTCCTGAGTTCAGAGTTACTGTTGAAGGTAGCGCTATCTTCCTAGTCTCTAGTCTCTCAGGCTTACAACCTAGGTATTATCTTGGACTTCTTGTTTTCTCTCACCCATCATATCCAGTCACTTGTCAAATCCTCTTGTTTCTACCTTCTTAACACTTCTCATATACGCCTCCTTTTCTCTCCTGATATTGCAACTATCCTGATTCAGGTCTTCATCCCTCCTTGCCTGGACCATGAGAATAACTGGTTGATCTCCACTCCAAACCATCCTCTACTCAGTTCACAAATTGATCTTACAGTTTGCAGGTCCAGCCATATCATATTGTTCACTAAACTCCATTGGCTCACTATTACTTCCAGGATCGAATGTAAAATCATTTGTTTGGCTTTTAAAGCCCTTTTTAACCTAGCACCTTCCTACCTTTCCAACTTCTTAAACGTCATTCCCCTCTACAGACTCTAGTGACTGGCCTCCTTGCTGTTCCTCAGTCATGACATTCATATCTTCCAACACTTAGCTCTTACCTTCAAACACTTAGAAGTGTTTTCTCTGGCTGTCCCCCATGCCTTGAAAATTCTTTTTACACCATATATAAGCTCCAAATGGATGCATGATTTAGACATAAAGAATGGCATCATAGACAAATTAGTGCAGCTGGGAAGAAATGACCTGTCATTTCTATGGATAGAAGAAGAGTTTATAACTAAACAAGAGATAGAGAAGATCACAGGAGATAAAATAGACAGCTTCAGTCACATACAAATAAAAAGTTTTTGTACAAACAAAACCAATATGGATAAAATTAGAAGAGAAGCAGGGGAGTGGAGAAAAATGTTTGCAACAACTTTCTTTGATAAAGGTCTGATTTATAAGACAAGTCTAATGTTTCTAAGACCTGAGTCAGAATCACAAGAAAAAGAACCATTCCTCCTTTGATACATGGTCATACCCTTGACCTTGCCATCAAGTGTTCCTCTTCCATGTTCAAGAATTCCAAAATTCCTTTATACAGTCATAATATTTTATCTTTCTGTTTCTCCCTATGACTTGCTCCTCCTAAACCTACTCTTTATTCTTACCATCACTTCCAATCTCTCCATCCCTCAGTGGTTTCCCAGGCCATTACCATGGCTCAGGCTACCTCCTGCCTTCCCAATCTTGACTCCTTGGCAAATCAGCTCATCTCAGTACTATCCTCTACTCCCAAATCCCTTGTCCCCTTATTCATCACTAGTTACACCTTGCCAAATCCCATTCCTTATCATATACTATTGAATAGAACTAAAGGAAATTGTGAAAGTTAGCTGACTGGATCTCCTACAGATATATGAGTCCTTACTGCAGCAAAGTAATCCTGCTACTCTTCCCCTATCATTTCCCTGATTCATTCACCATAGCAACTGTTCCAAATATTCTCTTATCTCCTTAAGCCTTTCTTTACCCCCTCCTCCCAAATCTCTTTGAGGAGAGATTTTGCCTCATATTTTGCCCCCAAAATTGACTTTATTCACTTAAAGCTGCTTTTCCTCTCCTCCTTATCTCACATCTCTCTGATTTCATCCCTATCTCCTTTCTCATGAAGAAGTGGCTTTTCTCCTTGCCATAGAAACATGTAAGGTATTCAGGGAGGGCTGGCATCTCTGGTATGAGGACTTGCTAAACCCTTTTCAGGGTTGCTCATCCACCTTTGATGTCTGCCTTTCCCCCAACTCTCACCTGTGGCTCTAAGGAGTTGTTAGCATGTGCAGCAGCCATGCCCCAGTAGAACAGTCTTGCTAGATGCTCTAAATCAGGTTTTGAGTAACTGACAGGCCTCAAACCTGTTGATGAGTTAGGGGAATGTGAAGACTTCCCCAAGCAGAATGAGCAGATGAGAACAATTTGTTCTAGCAGCTGTGAAGGCAGCAGAAGCAGGCACTGTGGAGCACTTAGAGTTTGGTCAGACATCAGACCCCAAAGTCATCTATTGCATCCCAGGCCATAGCTAGTCAGGATGACTTTTGTCTTGCCACTAGACTTCGATGACTCCAGAATAGAGAGTGAGACTGATGACTTTGTGCATTTCCATCTCACTTTAATTCAGTTCACACGCAAATCAAGCCATCATCCCAAAATGTCATTGTTCCTCCTCAAAATGAAGGACAAACAATAGTATATGCCCTTGATCTCATCCCTTCCCAGCTTCTCTAACTAATTGCCTCCTCTATCTTTCCCACTCTTTTTCTAATCTTCAATCTGTACATATATACTGGCCCCTTCCTTGCTGGCTATAATGTTGCACAAGTCCGCTTCATTCTTTAAAAGGAAAAGAAAAAAAGCCTCTCTGGATCCTGCCATCTCCACCAATCATAATCCTATACCTCTCCTCCACTTCTGAACTAAACTTGAAAAAGGCATCTATACTCAGTACCTCCACTCTTTTTTAAACCCTGTGAAATCTCTCTTCTACTTGTTATTCAACTGAAAATACTTTCTTCAAAGTTTTTAGTGATCTTTTTGACAGACCTTTTCTCATTTCTCCTTGACCCCTTTGCAGCATTTGCTACTGTTGACCACCTTCTCCTCATAACTCCCTGCCTAAAGTCTCTCTGCATTCCAATCCATCCTCCAACTGAGGTAGTGATTTTCCAAAAATACAGGACTGACTATGTCACCCCCATACTCTATTAAACTCCAATAACTTACTGTTATCTCTAGGATCGAATTAAAAAACTTTTTCTCTTAGTAATTTCTCTTACATTTCTGTTCTTTACAACCATCCTTCTAATATTCCTACACGTTATTCCTCTCTCTACACTTTACTTACTATCCAACCATACTAATATGCTTACTATTCCTAGAATATGATGTTTCATCTCCTACGTCCGTGCCTTTGTACTGGCTGTCCCTCCTGCCTGAAATGCTCTCCCTCCCCTGACCTCTTAAAATAGTGGTGTCAAACTCAAATAGAAACAGATCCCTGCAGCCAACGTTTTGACTTAGAAAACAACAAATTAATATCATCTGTGTTGTGTTGTATTTTTATTTCTCTTATTAAACATTTCCCAATTACGTTTAATTT
Organism: Vombatus ursinus; assembly: GCF_900497805.2. Lineage (NCBI taxonomy): Eukaryota > Metazoa > Chordata > Mammalia > Diprotodontia > Vombatidae > Vombatus > Vombatus ursinus. The sequence goes on along the minus strand of NW_020954668.1, from coordinate 1,018,090 downwards.
GATTCCAGTGGCACTTGAGTTTTGCAGGTCATAATAGTTTGACACCTGTATCCTAGAATACCTGGTTTGCTTTCATATTCAACTTAAGTGCCACCTTCTGTAAGAGGCCTTGCCCAGTTCCCCCAACTGCTAATTCCTTCCCCTCTAAGTCAACTCTCATATACCCTCATATATTATATACTTACATGTACCTATTTATGTATACAGTGTCTAAAGCAATCCTCATGTACCCTCATATGTCATATGTTTACGTGTACCTATTATGTACATAGTGTCTCCCCCATTAAATGTAAGTTCCTTGAGGGCACATACTGTTTTTACTATTTCTTTGTATCCCTAGCTCTTTAACACTGCCTATCACATAGTAAGCACAAATAGAGCGCGTAATAAAACTAATAAATGTTTGTTGATAAGTATAGTTTAGCAACTTTGATTTTCACTTTTTTTTCCCTAGAACCACTCTTCTATATTTGTGCTAACATCTTTATTTATTATTTGGGTAAAAATATTGTGATAAAAACAACTTGTTTAACTATCAAGTGACACTTATTTAAAAAAAAAAATCTAGCCTTTCTCACATTTTCTTTTGTAACTCCAGAAACGAGTATAAAGTGCATTGACCTACTGAAAGAAGTAATACTTTGGTACCTATCATTTTTTACTGATCTCTGAGAATTATAAATTGTATAGGAAAGAGCTTCTTCCAGAAAACTAATTGGAGATGAACAAAAAGACCGTGAGCATAATAAACTAACCTGAACAATTGCAATGTTAGGTGTGCTAGGAAAATAGCCATTTAATCCCTTTTTCTTTACAAATGCCATTATGCATATGAAATTTGTATTTCATATTCATTGAGTGACTCTTAGTTCATTTTCTTTGCTCTAGGTTCTCATCCAGTGGCTAAATATCTTGGTTCTGTTGATCACCGGTATAACAACTTCTTCCAGGATTTGGCCTGGAGGGATTTGTTCAGTAAACTTGAAACACATACTGCTGGTAAGAAATTATTTCCATGTCAAGTGCCGATGCAGCAAATGATATGAATATTATACATCAGTAAAAATGCAAAGCAATAGGAAATGTTAAAGACAATGCTTTTGTAAACCCTTACATACGTGAAGTCCTTAGATCTCCCACCAGACTTTCATCTTTTTTTCCTATATTTCTCTTCAGTATCACATCTTTTCTCACAAATTCTAGTTAACTATTAGAATCATATCACAAAATCCTACCTTTGATAATATCTCTCCCAAAGCCCCTTAGTAATGCTTTAAAGCTGTGGTCATTGAGACTTCTTTATCCAAAGTAACCTTAATCGCCAAATGTGATGGTGTTTTCTCTGTCATAACCCTTCATGATCTCTTTGCTTCATTTGACCCTATTGAACCCTTTCTCTTTCTTTATACTTAGTATTTCCTTTATTTCTAGATGTTCATGACATTTTTACTCTCCTGTTTTTCTTCCTACTTATCTAATTGTTCCTTCTCATTCTCAGCCATCCTCCTCAAGGATCTGTGATAGGCCTTCTTTTCCTCTCTCTATACCTTCCCTGTTGGTGATCTCATTAGCTCTCAGGGGTCTTGTTAACATCTCTTTGCAGATGATTCCCAGATCTGTATTCCTAGCCCTATTCTTTCCCTTGAGTCTAGTCATATATCACCAACTGCACATTTCAAACAGGATATCCTGTAGATATCTTACATTTAACATATACTGAACAAAACTCATCTTTCCCCCAAAATGTACTCTGTACTTCTCTATTTCAGTCTAAGGCATTACCATTATTTCAGTCTTCTGTTTTTATAACCCCAGTGTTACCCTTGACTTGTCACTCTCCCTCACCCTGAATACCTAACTAGTAGCCCTATTTGGCTATTTCTCTTCTTTCTACTCAACCAGCCATTATCTCAGTTTAACCATTTTCACATCTCAGGTCATTATAACCTCTTAATTGGCATTCCTGCCTCAAGTCTGTTTCTACCTAAATTATTCTTAAACGCAGCTGTGATTTTCCTTGAGTGCAGATATGATGATGTCATTCATCTACTCATTATATTCCAATTTAATGTTTCTAAGATCAAATATAAATTCCTGTTTGACTTTTAAAGTTCCTTCACAACCTGGCCCCTACATGTCCAGTCATATATCACACTCCTCCCCTGCCTGCACTCCACAGTCCAGCCCAACTAGCCTCTTTCTGCTTCTTATACACAGCATTCCATCTTCCACCTCCATACCTTTGCGCCAGTTATCTTCCATGCAAGAAATGTGTTTTCTTCTCACCTCCTCGTCTATATAGAATCTTTCTTCTAAAGTAAAAGTTTCCCTGTACTACTAGTGACCTCTCTCCCTAACTATCTTGTATTTATTTTGTGTTTATTCAATATATATTTATATATGTACATGCTCTCTCCTCAAGGAGACTGAGAATAGAAATGTTTGATTTTTGTTTTTGTATTCCTAGTGTCTAGTATAGTGTCAGAGACATAATAGGTGAAATAATAAACATTTGTTAAGCAACTGTTATATGCCAAGCACTGTGCTAAGTGCTAAGGATGGAAAGAAAAACAAGTGCTCGGGGGAGGGTTAGAATGTTAAGGGATAAGAAAGGAAGGTACTTGTCACAGTAGCATCAAGGTGAAGTCCAGAGGAGTGCAGCTGAGCAAAAAATGAAGACAAAGCTGGCTTCAGTGTAGGTCCTGAAAGGAGCTCTGCATTTTCCAATCAGAAGGAGGGAATTCAGGGGCAGAGAATACTAGTGAGCTATGAGTTCAAGGGCTGAAATAATATTCCAGAAGGAAGTTCCTGGGGCATGATGGAGAAGTCCAGAAAAATGCTTGTTGATTGGTTAGTTGAAAAGTAAATACTAATTTGATTTGCATGTAAAGGAAATCTATAGACTCCTATTGAAGTTATACTTATGAAAATATCTCTAGTCCTTGCCCTCAATCAGCTACTATTCAATATTTCCACAAGTAAACTTATTTTCACACTAATACTGATAATTATACTCTTATATACTGTCATCCACTGACCTACTTGGTATTCCACAAATAAGACACTGCATCTGTCAACTCTGGGCATTTTCTCTGGCTGTCCCTCATGTTTAAAATGCTCTCCCTCCTTCACTCCAACTACTGACTTCTCTGGCTTCCTTAAAGTACCAACTAAAATCCTACCTCCTACAGGAAGCCTTCCCCAACCCTTATTAATTCCAGTACCTTCCCTCTGTTAATTATTTCCTATTTCTCCTGTATATAGCTTGCTCTGTGTGTGTGTGTGTGTGTGTGTTTTGTCTCCACCATTAACTCCTTGAGGGCAGGGCTTATCTTTTGCTGATTCTTGTATCCCTAGCACTTAGCACAGTATCTAGCGTATAGTAGGTACTTAATAAATGTTTATTGAATTAAAATTAATAACATGTAAATTTTATACAGCCTTACTTGGGAATAGTCCTGATTTTCTGTCCTTTTCATTCTCTTGCAGTTCAGGAAACCCCAGATATTGTATCCAGAATAACACAGTACATTGCAGGGGCTAACTGTTCCCATCAGTTACCAATTGCAGAAGCTATGTTGACGTACAAACAAAAGAGGTAAAATCTGTTATTAATCCTTATCCTAGAAATGGCAGTGTGGTGAAAAAAATGCAATGAAAATGCATATGTAAATAAAGTACAAAAACTTACTGATCCAAAATAGTAAATTTTTCTTTGGGCTGACTTTTTCTTTGGAGAACATTTTCAAGGAAATATGCCCCAAGCCTACCATCCTGACACACAAATCCATACATAGAGTGGTGTGTAAATTATTTGGGACAAAACATAATAATTAAAATGTATTGACTCATACAGGAAACCTTACAATTTTTTACATCTTGAAAATATTTTAATATGTAATGTACTCCATTTACTCTAGTAACTTGTTTTACCTGTGACATTGAATTTACAAAATTTTTTTTTGGGTGGGGCTAGGCAGTGGAGTTATGTGACTTGTCCAGGGTCACACAACTAGTAAGTATCAAGTGTCTGAGGTCAGATTTGAACTCAGGTCCTCCTGACTCCAAGGCTGGAGCTCCATCTGCTGTGCCACCTCGCTGCCCCGAATTTACAAAATTTTGAGACATTCTTTAATTTTTGATTGTGAAACCATACTTATATCCATTGAGTAGTAAGTGTAATCTTAACAAACAATCCTTTTTCCAAATCTAACCGTGATCATATAGCTCATCAGTTTTCAATTGAATTTAAATCATGTGAGTTCTCAAGTCATTAAAGTATATTTATCTCCTCTTCTGTTTTTAACTTTTCATGACATGTGTCATAGTCCAAGGTTTTGTTGCAATATTCCATCTCCATTTGAGAATTTCTGTAATTATGTAACTATTGTGCTTCTCAGTATATCAGAATATTTACCAAAGTTTCTAATTTCCTCAGTAAGAACAGTATTTCCAGACCCGTTGAAAGTAAAGAAATACTTAAAACATTTTTGAGGTAAATATACAGATCTTATAGGCACACATGGGCTTCTTCTAGGTGAATTTCATCAGTAAAAATTACTTTTTTCCATCTTCAGTACTGAAGTCTTTATATTGTTTTGCTTGTGACAAGTATTTTTTCTTCATAACAATGATTAACAGATGTTTTTAAAATATTTTTTTACTATTTTTTATATTCTTCCAACTTCAAGGAGCCATATGTTGCACTACAGAGGATCAATAACAACCCCTCTAGATGCCAACTCCTCTGAAGGTCTTTGCTTTGTTTTCTGAGGATTAATTAGGCTGTTTCAAAACAATAATTTTTCAATTATTGGTGGTGTTTTTCATTTTTGCCTGCATTTTCTTTTGCATTTTGATGTGACTGATCCTGTTTCATTATGAGCTTTATTGATCCCTGAAATGCTTGACCATCCACACTCCAGTAACTGTATGAGAATCTGTAGCAGTTACTGAAATGTACTGTTTAAGAAGTAGAACTCTTGCATTGTGTTGTTCTGGATGCAGTATCTGGAATTTTCTATATTGCCATAGAATTTTTTACGAAGAAAGAAAGAAAGTATCAAGATCATTTCCTTAAAGTGAACCCTTTACAATTCTGTAGATTTGTGCAATCCAGAATCCAGCTGTCAATCAGCAAAGAACTAAACAAAGGTGGAAATACCAACTTAATTCAGTTTTATCTAGTCAAAATCAGTGTTCTGAGTTAGTCTTGTGACAATAGAAGCATGACCATTTCTGTCACAAAACAATGTCAGTCATTAAGCATTCATTAACCACCTATGTTTCAGGCCATGTGCTAAGGTCTAAGGATACAAAATAAGACAAAAGAAAATTCCTGCTCTCAAGGAGCTCACTTTCTGATGAAACCATATCAGAATTATTGTTTATCCCAAGCCATTTGCACACCATTGTATACATATTTCAGAGGGAAATTAGTAGCTACACAGATATGGAAAGGTAAAGATGGTTTGCTCCTTTTTTTCTGGATTTCTATTGGTAAATCAAGCTCCCAAAGGGTCCTTATAATTGAATTCAGATAATGTTTTTGGAGACGCTAGTACACACACATGCACGACACCTACGTATTCATATAGAAATGTATATACATATATTTCAGGCAAGATGTTTGATAGCCATTTTCATGATTGGAAAAATCCATTAACCATATCAGAGCACTCTTTATCCTGATATCATATCAAGGACCAAGTTCTTTGGAATGCCTTTACTCTAACTGGAAATTAAAATAAAAGAAAAAGAGAGAGAAGAGCTTATCTTAGACAGCTTTACTATATTTACAGGGCTGAATTGTAAGGTAAAATCTTGTTCTTTTTCTCCTCCTTAAATAGATGGAACAAGGTTTATATATTATCCTGAATTACATCTCTTTTCCCATCATTACCTAGACAAATATCATAGAAATGTTCTATGAGAATTGGATGAAGGCTCTCTATGGACTAAAGACCACTAAATTAGCCCAAGGACCCTCCTCCCCTTTCTCTAAGTGAGCTCCCTTTCATTATGACTATAAAAGGTAATTTCACTTCCCACATATCATTAAAAAGAAAAGTCTTTCCCAGTAGTTCTTCCACGTGGTCCCCAAAACCTTTCTCGGAGCTGTCCAAACCATCCTTGGGTAGAAGAATTCCTACGAATTAAAGAGGGATGTGAACCATTTCCCTGATTTGTACAGAACCTTCTGAGAAGACAAAAAGCTTAAGTTCTAGGCAACCCCCACACAGAGAATGGAATAAGATAGTTTTACTGAGGGGCAGCTAGAACTTTATCCAGAAGTAGTCCATCTTAATCAAATAAGTCCTCCTAAAGGCTAGATGCAGTGAATGGCTGGAGTGGAAAGCCCTCCCCTTTTTTGGAATAGTGCTGATTTATCAAAGACACAGCCTCTAAGAGACAGGACACTCAACCCCAGCACACCCAGTTTGGAGTGTAATGACAAAGGCTAATGTCCACTTCAACTTTCTGTAATATCAGCTGCCTGAGAACCATATGGGAGATGGAAAATCCAGTGAATGTGATGTTATTGGACCCAACATCAGATCTTCTTTTCAATGAAATGGGTACATTTATTAATAACCAATGGTACAAAGGAGTACATAAGGAAGAATAATGTGTTCTATAAAGCCCTTGCTAATTGTGGCTTCATTGGTGTGATAGAAGGTCTGAAGCTCATTCTGCCTTCCAACTCTGCTCATAGTAGTAGGTTGGGTCTCCAGAAGGTAGCTGGCTAATGCTCTCTTCATGTTTCTTGAAGTAAATTTGAGGGATTAGAGGATATTTTCTCTCAGTTGATAGCTACTGGACAGCTATAGTTAAAGTTTCCTCTGTATATAGTGTAACTTTCTGCTGGACTCCTTAAAAAGTGCTGAAGCTGACTTTCATCACAGCATCTACTTTGTCTACAATGTGTGTCTCAGTGCATGACAGAGATGCTACCATTAACTACTGCTATTCCAAGAACACTTTTGTTGTCATCAGTCAGATGTCTCATCTTCCAACCTTTTGGACAGGGATGAAAAAGAAGTTCTTTCTCTTCCTCCTCCCCGCCAAGTCAAATTCTTCTCAGCCAGGGTATTTCCTTTTTTTAAAAAATTAATTTTTTAATGTCTTTTTTTTTCCATTACCATAATTCTTCCTAGTATCCCTGACCTTCTTCCTCCCTGAGAGCCATCCTATTTAATAAATAATATTCAGTAATATTTTCCTTTTTTCTCAATTATATGTAAAGACAATTTTTAGCATTCATTTTTACAAGATTTTGAGCTCCAAATTTTTCTCTCTCCCTTCCATACATTGTTCCTAAAATGGTAAGCAGTTTGACATATGTACAGTCATGTAAAACATATTTCCATATTAGTCACAGTTGTGAAAGAAGAAACAAACCAAAAGGACAAAGCCACAAATAAATAAATAAACTGAAAAAAGTATGCTTCTATCCGCATTCAGAGTCCATCAGTTCTTTATCTGGATGTGGATAGCATTTTCTATCATGAATCCTTTGAAATTGTCTTGGATCATTGTGTTGCTGAGAAGAGCTAAGTCATTCATAGTTGATCGTCACACAATGTTGCTGTTACTGTGTACAATGTTTTCCTGGTTCCGTTAATTTTACTTTGTATCAGTTCATATAAGTCTTCCCAGGTTTTTCTGAAATCTACCTGCTCATCATTTCTTATTGCACAGTAGTATCCTATCACATCCATATACCCCAACTTCTTAGCCATTCCCCAAATGATGGGCATCCCCTCAATTTCCAATATTTTACCACCATGAAAAGAGATGCTATAAAAATGTTTGCACGTATGGGTACTTTTCCCTTTTTTGTGATCTCTTGGAATACAGACCTAGTAGTGGGTCAGAGTTTCTGGATCAAAGGGTTTAGACCATTTTGTTGCCATTTGGGCATAATTCCAAATTGCTTTTCAGAATGGTTCAGTCATTTTATCAGTTCTACCAACAGTGCATTAATTTCCCAATTTTCTCATATCCTCTCCAACATTTATCATTTTCATTTTTTGGCATATTAGCAATCTGATAGATATGAGATGATACCTCAGAGTTGTTTTAATTCGCATTTTTCTAATTCCAAAGAGCACTTCTTCTTATGACTATAAATAGTTTTGATTTCTTCATTTGAAAACTGCCTGTTCATATCCTTTGGTCATTTATCAGTTGGGGAATGGCTTGTATTCTTATAAATTTGATTCAGTTCTCTTATATATTTGAGAAATGAGCATTTTTTCATATGACTATAGATAGCTTTAATTTCTTCATCTGAAAACTGCCTGGTCATATCCTTTGACCATTTATCAATTGGGGAATGACTTGTATTCTTATAAATTTGACTTACTTCTCTATATATTTGAGAAATGAGGTCTTTATCAGAAACACTTGCTGTAAAGATTGTTTCCCAGCTTTCTGCTTTCCTTCCATTCTTAGTTACATTGGTTTTGTTTGTGCAAAAGCTTTTTAATTTAAGATTATCAAAATTGTCCATTTTACATTTTGTAAAATAATATATCTCTTATTTGATCATGAATTCTTCCCTTCTGTATAGATCTGACAGATAGACTATTCCTTGTTTATCTAATTTACTTGTGGTATCACCCTTTATGTCTGAATCATGTACCCATTTTGACCTTATCTTGGTATATGGTGTAACGTGTTGGTCAGCGCCTAGTTTCTGCCATACTATTTTCCAGTTTTCCCAGCAGTTTTTGTCAAATAGTGAACTCTTATCCCAGAGGCTAGAGTCTTTGGGTTTATCAAACACTAAGTTACTATGGTTAGTTACCACTCTGTCTTCTGTGTCTGATCTGTTCTACTGATCTACCACTCTATTTCTTAGTCAGTATCAGATAGTTTTGATGATTACTGCTTTATAATATAGTTTGAGATCTCCTGTTGCTAGACAACCTTCTTTTGTATTTTTTTCATTAGTTCCCTTGATATTTGTGACCTTTTGTTGTTAAGGTGAATTTTGATGTTTTTTGTAGCTCTATAAGATAATTTTTGGTAGTCTGATTGGTATGGTACTGAATAAGTAAATTAGTTTAGGCAGAATTGTCATTTTTATTATATTGGCTCAGCCTATCCATGAGCAATTAATAGTTTTCAGTTATTTAGATATGGCTTTTTGTGTGAAAAGTGTTTTGTAATTGTGTTCATATAGTTCCTGGGTTTGTCTTAACAGGTAGACTCCCAAGTATTTTATATTGTTAAGTTATTTTAACTGGAATTTCTCTTGTTTGTTATTTCAGGTGGTTTTTTAGTTGATTCTCTGGAATTCTCTAAGTATATCAGCATGTTATTTGCTAATGCTATAGCTAAAATTTTTTGTACTATATTGAATAATAGTGGTGATAATGAATATCCTTGCTTTACCCTTGATGTTGCTGGGAAGGCTTCTAGCTTATCCCCATTACAGATAATGCTTGCTAATGGTTTTAGATAAATACTGCTTATCATTTTAAGGAATGCTCCCTTTATTCCTATTTTCGCTAGTGTTGTTTATAGGAATAGGTGCTATATTTTGCCCAAAGCTTTTTCAGCAAGCATCTTTTGAGATAATCATGTGATTTCTGTCCTTTTTGTTATTAATATGGTCAATTATGTTGATACTTTTCCTAATATTGAACCAACCCTGCATTCCTAGTATAAATCCCATGTGGTCATAGTGTGTGATCCTTGTGATATATTGCTGTAATCTCCTTGCCAGTGTTTTATTTAAAAATTTTTTTTGCATTGATATTCATTATGGAAATTGGTCTATAGTTTTCTTTCTCTGTTTTGGCTCTTTCTGGTTTAGATATCAATACCATATTTGTGTCATAAAAGGAATTTCATAGGACTCCTTTGTCATCTACTTTTCCAAACATTTGTATAATATTGGAATTAAGTGTTCTTTAAATGTTTGGTAGAATTCACTTGTGAATCTGTCTGACCCTTGGGATTTTTTCTTAGGAAATTCATTAATGGCTTATTCAGTTTCTTTTTCTAAGATGTGGTTATTTAGGCATTTTATTTCCTCATCTGTTAATCTGAGTAATTTATATTTTTGTAAATATTCATTGATTTCACACAGATTGTCAGATTTATTAGCATATAATTAGTCAAAACATTTGCTAATGATTGCTTTAATTTCTTCTTCATTGGTGGTGATTTCACTGTTTTTATTTTTGACACTGGATGTTTTGTCGTCTTCCTTTTTTTAATCTAATTTGATTAATTGGTTTAATTAATTGGTTTAATCTAATTTGGTTAATTAGATTATCAATGGCTTATCTCCATTACTGGTTTTTTTCATAAAACCAGCTCCTACTTTTGTTTATTAGCTTAATAGTTGTTTATTACTTTCACCTTCATTAATCTCACCTTTGGTTTTCAGGATTATTTTAGTTGTATACCCAATTAATTGATCTGCTCTTTGTATTTTATTGATGTAAGAATTTAGAGAAATAAGTTATCCCCTGAGTACTGCTTTGGTTGCATCCTATAAATTTTGGTATGTTGTCCTATTGTAGTCATTCTCTTTAATGAAATTATTGATTGTTTCTGTGATTTGTTCTTTGACCCACATATTCTTTTTATTTATTTTTATTTATTCATTTATTTTTAATTTTCACCATTCACTTCTGTAAGATTTTGAGTTCTACATTTTCTCCCCCTCTTTCCTCCTCCCCTCCCCAAGACAGCGTGCAATATGATATAAGACTATACATATATATTCATATTAAATATATTTTTACATTAGTCATGTTGTAAAGAAGAATTGGAACCAATGGGAGAAACCATGAGAAAGATAAAACAACAACAAAAAAGAGAGAGCAGATAGTATGCTTCAATTTGCATTCAGACTCTGTAGTTCTTTTTCTCTATGTGGATAGCATTTTCCATCATGAGTCTTTTAGAATTGTCTTAGATCCTTGCATTGCTGAGAAGAGCCATGTCTGTCAAAGTCAGTCATCACACAATGTGGCTCTTACTGAGTACAATGTTCTCCTGGTTCTGCTCACTTCACTCAGCATCAGTTTATGATCCACTTATTCTTGAAGATTATATTATTTAGTTTCTGATTGGTTTTTAATCTGTCTTTCCACTGCCTTTTGTTGAATGTAATTTGTATTGCATTATGATCCCAAAAAGGATACATTTAGTATTTCTAATGCCTTTCTGCATTTGATTTTGAGGTTTTTATGCCCTAATACATGGTCAGTTTTTGTGTAGGTATCATGTGCTACTGAGAAAAAACTATATTCTTTTCTGTTCCATTCATTTTTCTCCAAAGGTCTGTCATATCTAACTGTTCTAATATTCTATTCATCTCCTTAGTTTTTTTCTTTTTTCTTTTTTAGTTGAATTTACCAATTTCTTTTTTTTTTTAATTTGTTATTAAAAATGACAGGTTTATTCAGGCAGACAGAAAAAAGCAGAAGAGAGCATTAAGATCTGTGCAGAGTACAATATGAACAACATCAGTAAAAAAAATCAGCTATGATTTCACATCAGGGCTAATATAACATATTAATAGGTTAATGAATTCAACTTTGTTGCAAGTCTGGGTACTATTTTACAGAGTTGTTGTTGTTCAGTCACTTTCAGTTGTGTCTGACTCTTAATGACCACGGTTGGGGTTTTCTTGGCAAGATTTTGAAGTGGTCTTCCATTTCCTTCTCCAATTCAATTTTACAGATGAGGAAACTAAGGCAAATGGGGTTAAGTGACTTGCCCAGGGTCACGCAGCTGCTAAGTAAGTGTCTAAGGCCAGATTTGAGCTCACAAAGATGAGTCTTCCTGACTCCAATCCTGGTACTTCTTCCACTGTGTAGCAAACTTAGAATTAGACCTCAATTTTCTTGGATCCAATTCTAGTGATGAGGTCTAGAGGTTAGGGGTCCTGGAATCCCAAAATCACGATATGCAGGTCCTGCCCGAAAGAATTCGACCCAGGCCTTCTTTTAGCAAAAAACAAGGTTTATGGAAGGTTTGCCATATTAGCTAGACTCTTAAGGAATCTGAGCATCTGTGGGCTATTGGCTAGATTGTGACAATCTGAGCAGTGGCTAGATTTTAGGAATCTGAGCAGTGGCTAGATTATAAGAATCCCAGCCGATATACCAGTTTCTGGGAGGTGATAGTTGAAGTCACCCATTAGTATAGTTTTGCTGTCTATTTCTTCCTGTAACTCCCTTAACTTCTCCTTTAAGAATATAGATGCTAATTGGAAACTATGCCCAGAGGGCTATAAAAATGTGCATACTGTTTTACCTAGCAATACCACTTCTAAGGCTGTATCCCAAAGAGGTCATAAAAATGAGAAAAGGACCCACATAGCAGCTCTTTCTGTGGTGGCAAAGAATTGGAAATTGAGGGCATGCCCATTAATTGCGGAATGGCTGAACAAGCTGTGGTATATGAATATAATGGAATACTGTTGTGCTATAAGAAATGATGAGCAAGTGGACTTCAGAAAAACCTGGAAAGACAAGGACTGATGCTGAGTGAAGTAAGCAGAACCAGGAGAATGTTGTACGTAATAACAACCACATTGTGTGATGACTAACATTGATAGACTTAGCTCTTCGCAGCAATGCAAGGATCTCAGACATCTCCAAAAGTCTCTTGATGGAAAATGCTATCCACATCCAGAGAAAGAACTGTGGAATCTGAATGCAGATTGAAATATACTATTTGTTCCTTTTTTTTCTTCTGTTTTGTTTTGTTTTGTTTCTTCTTTCTTGTGGTTCCTCCTGGTGGTTATAATTCTTCTTTACAACATGACTAATAATATGTTTAAAAATATGTTCAATAAGAATGTATATGTAGAGTCTATATCAGATTGCATGCCATTTTGGGGAGGGAGGTTAGGAGGGAGGGGGAGAAAATTTATAACTCAAAAGCTTATGGATGTGAATGTTGAAAACTAAAATGAATTAATTAATTTTTTAAAAAATATTAAAAAAAAAGAATGTGGATGCTATTCCTTTTAGTTTAGTATTGAAATTGCATCATTGTGTATGGTACCTTTTAGTAAGATATAGTTTCCTTCCTTATCTCTTTCAGTTAGGTCTGTTTTTGCTTTTGTTTTGTCTGAGATCAGGATAGCTATCCCTGCTTTTTTAACTTCAGCTGAAGCACAATAGATTCTGCTCCAGCCCCTTACCTTTACTCTGTGTGTCACCCTGCTTCAAATGTTCTTATAAACAGCATTCTGGTAGGATTCTGGTTTTTGATCCCCTCTGCTATCTGCCTCCATTTTATGCAAGAGTTCATCCCATTCACATCCACAGTTAGGATTACTGTGTATTTCCCTCCATCCTATTTTTCCTCCTTTTACTCTTTTCCTGCTCACCAGTATTTTGCATATGTCTATGTCCTCCCCTAATCTGCCTTCCCTTCTGTCAGTCCAACCTCACCCGTACTTAATCTCTTCCCCTCCCGCTTCTCTGTCAGGTAAAATAGATTTTTGTGTACAACTGATTGTGTATATTATTCCCTCTTTGAGTCAGTTCTTATGAGAATATGATTCAAGCGATGCCCATCACCCACCCTTCCATCTTCCCCTTCGCTGTAATAGGTCTTTCATACCTTTTCATGTGAAATAATTTACCCCATTCTATTTCACCCTTCCTTCTGTACCCAGTGTACTCCTCATTCTCATCCCTTAATTAATTTTTTATGTCATTCCCTCAAATTCACCTTATACCCATACCCATACCCTCTGTGTATATTCCTTCTAGCTGCACTATTAGTGATCCAGTTCTTAAGAATTACAAGCATCATCTTTGCATGTAAGGATGTAAACAGTTTAGTTCTATTGAATCCTTTATGTTTTCTTTTCCCTTTTTGTGCTTCTCTTGGGTCTTGGTATTGGAGATCAAATTTTTTGTTCAGTTTTGGTCTTTTCTTCGTGAAAGCTTGAAATCCTTCTATTTCATTGAATGACTCTTTTTCCCTTGCAATATTATGCTTAATTTTTCCAGGTAGGTGATTCTTGGCTGTGCTTCTAGTTCCTTTGCCGTCCAGAATATCATATCATATGACCTTGTATCCTTTAATGTTTCATCTGCTAAGTCCTGTGTAATCCTGATTGTAGCTCCTTGATGTTTGAACTGTCTTTCTAGCCTCTTGTAGTATTTTTCCCTTGGCCTGATAGTTCTGAAATTTGACTATAATGGCCCTTGGAGTTTTCGTTTTGAAATCTCTTTCCTGAGTTGATCAGTGGATTCTTTTTTTGGCCGGCGGGGGTGGGGGGGAACACAGAAGTCTGTCCTTTATTTACATCCTCTGAAAGATAGCTACAGCCTTGTGTAGACAGGGCACCAGAAAGCTGAGGTCCTGAGCCTCATGCCAAGGACTCTGCTCTCTCTCCCCTCTTGCTCTGGGCTGACCTACTTCCTTTCCAGTCCCTGCAGACCAGGCATAGGATAATGGCCACCAGTCCCTCTCTGCCTGGCCGCTCTGACTCAGTATAGGCAAAACTTGCACTGAGTCTGCATCAAGACGATTCTCTGCTTGTCCTCTTCAAACTTCTTCTGCAGCTGGGCCAAGTGCTGCATCTTGGTCTCGTGGTGCTGCCAGGCATAGAAATTGAGCAGCTTCTTTCAGGCTTTCTTGCGTTTCTCCTTCTCCAGCACATGCACGTTGGCGGCCTCCGAGCCAGGCAGGCCAGGCCGCCGGCCTTTGTGGGTCACTTTCACCCAGCCTTCCTCATCTGGAACCCTCTCCTCCACCTCTGCCTTGGCATCTTCCACAGCTGTCTTCTTGTAGTATTCTTCCATCAACTTGTCCACCTCCAGCCTGAGGACCTCTGGGTCCACCAGAGAGTCCACTTAATCCACTATCCACTTCTCAATGCCAGTTTTTGCCGAGTGACTCTCTGTTGAGATGATCAGAGGTCCCTGAAGAACCACAGCCTTTGGTACTGACACTGGATTCCTGAACACCACGTAAGCCACCTGGAACCCCAGGACAGGCTTTGGACAGAAAAACACCAACAGGGACTCTTTTGGCATCTCTGACAGGTCTGACTTCTTGTGCAGATGCATGGCCTGGACAAGGCCACTGGTGGAAAAGAGTTGGGCCAGGCATCCCTCTGAAAAGTATGGGGGGGGACATTAAGGGCAATGAGTGTGTAGTCTGAAGGCAAGTTGGACATGACACTCCCTCGAACTTGATGCTCTTTGATGTAGAGGAAATGACAAGATGCCTGCTCCTGAGAGAACTTGATGAGGATGGCTCAATAGCCATGCGGACCAGGAGCCCTCCTGGCGTCTTTTCTTTCACGCACATTTTCTTGCCCGCCACCATGACAGCGTGAGAGCTGCCAGTGGATTCTTTTAATGACTATTTTGCCCTCTGGTTCTAGGATATCAGGGCAGTTTTTCTTGATATTTTGTAAAAAAATGCTGTCCAGGTCCTCCTTTTGTTTATGGCTTTCAAGTAGTCCAGTGATTCTTGCATTATCTCTGTTGGATCTGTTGTCTAAGTAAATTGTTTTTCCTATGAGTTATTTTATTTTCTTCTAATTTTTCATTCTTTTGATTTTGTTTGATTGATTCTTGATGTCTCATAGAGCCATTAGCTTCCACTTGCCCAATTCTAATTTTCAGAGAAGCATTTTCCTCAGTTTTTGTACCTCCCTTTCCATTTGACCAGTTGTGCTTCTAGAGGAGATGGGATAGAATTAGATCACTTGTGCGTGGAAAGAGGTCTGCTTTGGCAGGGAGGAAGTCCACCTCTTTATGTGAAATGGGTGAAGAAGAAGATAGTTGGGGAAGGCATCTGAGTAATGTGAGATGAAGAAGGGAGAAGAGGTAGCTCTATAAATGACCTCGATTTTTTCAAGGAAATAAGAGACAATGTTCTCAGCTACCAAGGTTAGAAAGCAGTATAGAAGAATGAAAAAACAGAATGAAAAGATTAAGAAAAGTTGCCGTGGTGTATGGGAGGTATAAAGAATTGCCACAATGAAGGCCTAGTTGAAATTAGATACCATAAAGGTTTTGTGGACCCATCAGCATGGTTTTGAGATTTTCTCCAGATTTGCTTAGCAGTTTGTGGAATAGAAGTGAAGGTAGTGGATGGTACTGATTAAAGTCATTATAACATAAATTAACTTTGGGTGGAAGTGCATCAGAATATGTAAAATCTTGCATTTGGACTTTTGACTTCAGGTTATAAAATTCTATAAAGATCAAGTTAGAGAATAGAGTCAGGGCAAGTTCTGCAACTTAGAGAACAAACTAAGGAAAACAACAAATACTCTGAGTCTTGCCAAAACTTCATAAGTATTTACCAAATACAAATACAAATATGTAATACAAATATAACTAATTTTCAGCTTTTAGTTCCTTTTTGGTTTGAATATCATTAAAATATATTTGAGAAAGTTCTCATTTTTTTTTTACATCATAACTTCCTTTCCTCTATTTTGTCTGTTCCAAAGAAAATGATGTCATGTAACTGAAGAAAGATGGTGCCTTTTCAACTAACACCCTTAGCTCAGAGAATTACATTTTCTGCCAAGTATTCTTTGTATTAAGGCCACATTTATAGAATACCTGTTGTGATAATCTAGATAAGTTAGGGAACTCTATAAAAAGATTCTTCACTTCTAAGAGAATTCAGTGTTCCCTTATAAAGGTAGTCTATAGCATTTAAATAATTTGAAAAGCATTAATTTCTTTATAATGGTAAAGAAATTGGGCTTGGAATCAGGAAGACTCATTTTCCAGAGTTCAGATCCAGCCTCAGACACTTACTAGCTGTGTGACCCTGGGCAAGTCATTTAACCCTGTTTGCCTCAGTTTCCTCATCTGTAAAATGAACTGGAGAAGGAAGTAGCAAACCACTCCAGTATATTTGCCAAGAAAACCCCAAATGGGGTCACCAAGAGTCAGACACAACTGAAATGACTGAACAATAAACATAATGTTTTAGTAGACCCAATCACAGCAGTTGTGTGATTTTCTCCATCTGTGTTCACCAGCATCTGTATAAGAACAAAGGTGGTGGGGAGTGATCCAAGGCTGAGGCTTTTTTTTTTTTTTTAATGGTTTCATTTTGTAACAGCACTGGTAATGCAAATAGGTTTCTCCTTACACTAGGCTGACCTAGAACATCTGACCTTGAGTAGATAAAACCAGATTGAGCTGATTTCCTCACTTTTAACTTTATTTTCTTAGTTAAGTGCTAGATTATGTTCCATAAATATGTATATTGTTGCCTACTTTTGTTATATTTTTAATTCTATCTTTTTAAAGAAGGGGCATTATTACTCCAAAAGTATGTGTAAAAGTTGTAGCTCTTAAAGATACTGCAGCAGTTATTGGTGTGGGAAGGTCAACCTTTTTTCAAGGTTCAAGCTCATAGAGTGCATTGAAAATGAAAAATGACACTAAGAATGACAAACTATTACTTTGAAACAGCTTAATTAATCCTCAGAAAACAAAGCAAAGGCCTTCAGAGAAACTGGCATCTTCCTCTATAGTGTAACACAGACTTCTTGAAATTGAAATGATATATGGAGAAGACCAGTTTTAAAAAAAAATTTTTTTAGCCGCAGCTCATCATTGCTATGAAAATAACACTTGTCACAAGCGAGACAAAGATTGGAGTACTAAAGATTTTTACTTATGAAACTCATCTGTTCATTCAAGGCTGAACCAAAATGAAAATGTTATCAGAAGCCCGGGAGTTCCTTTAAGATCTGGGTGTCTTGATCAGACTGTAAAACATCCACCCCAAAAATGTTTTAAGGATCTTTTTTTCTTCTAGTAGGTCTGAAGTCTTATTTCCTTTGAGGGAATTATAAACTTTGATAAATATTCTGATATACTAAGAAGCAGAGTAATTCTAGAATCGTAGTAATTCCCAAATGGAGATGGAAAACTGTAACACAGTCCTACATATACCATATCATATGTCATGAAAAGTTAAGAAATGTACCCAAGAAAAGGGGATAAATGTGCTTTAATGGCTTGAGAATCTTATAATTTAAGCACTATTAAAAATCTGTGGGCTATATGTGATAAAAAAAATGTAGTTTCACGATGAAGAATTGAAAAGTATGTCAACATTTTGTGAATTCAGTTTCATATTATGTAAAACAGGTAAAGTGAAAGGGCATATTGTATTTTTTAAAATGTTAAAGATATAAAAAAGTTTAATGTTTATTATATAAATCAATACATTTAATTATTTTCCTTTGTCCCAATACCCTCAAAGAAACAACAGTTGGATGAATAAGATCTACCTACATACATGAAAATTACATCTAATGTTTGTATAGCACTTTAAGGTTCACAAAGTACTTTAATGAAAAATTCAGTAAACTTGATTGATAGGCTTATTTCAGGATTGCTTTAAGGTCAAAAGACAAAGTACTGATTTCAGGGAAAGTTAGGTTTAATCCCCTCTTACCCAGAATGGTGAGAAATGGCATGCTGGTGTGGTATCTCCTGGAAATTCTTTTGCTTAAGGATTCTGATTTAAAGGTCCCTTTTTAGAGGTAGCCAAGAAACAGGCTGTATTGTTTCTTAATTGATGAGCTGTTTTCTCTTGTAAGTGTAATAACATATGTTTTTTTCTTTTGGTGGCTTTCTGAAAAGGAAAAAGAACTTTCATTTTGATTTTACCTTAAGGTATTAATCTTTCTAAGTACACTTTCACTCTTCTTTTTTTGTGCTTTCTCCAGGCTGGTCTTTTAAGTCTTGTTTAACAGTTTTTGCAAGTTGGGATACTTAATTTATACTTTGCATTGTAAAATCAATTTTTTGTCTTGGTGCTCCCAATATTTCTGCCACAAAATAAGTCTCAATTATATCTCTTTTCTTTAGTATAGACTAATGGACACTTTGCTGTCAACCAATTTCAAGCTTGATTTCACTTTATAAAAATGGAAGTATGTGTAATATCACAGTAAGTTAGTTTGGGAAAGGTACAAGAAATAGTTTTGTGGGTGATGCTATTATATATAAGAAATCAAAAGGAAAGATTACATAATTTTTCATCACCTTTAGTTGTGCCTTCACAGAGCTGCTATGTAATTTGAAAGCAAGACAACTTGCCTTATTTCTGTCCCTCATGTTCTAAACCATAGAGATTTACAGGAAAAGCAATTTGTAAAAGTTTTGAACCCATTCCACTGGAAAAACAGTTATGGCAATCTTTGGAACCCCAGAACTCAGATTTACTGATGCTGGAATTTTGCAGTAAAATATCCTCTTGCCTTTACATCAAGCTCATTTGGGATCAGAAAACAAAGAAATCTACTATTTTGTTTTTCCCAGGAAGAAGGGGAGAGTTTGAGATAAGCTATATTCTCCAAAGGTCAACCACAGATAAAGACTTGATACTGCCAATCTATACTGACATCTAAGGATTTCTCTTAGGTGAACTGGAAAGTTTTGGTAGAAGTGCAGAGAGGTAAGGTAGAGTATGTGGTTCTTTTAGATAGGTGGAGAGGTAGATACATACATACATGCATGCATGCATGCATACATTCATACTAAGAGTTCTGTATACTGATGATTCTCAATTTAATGGGGGGTAAATATTTGCCACAATGGTAACAGAGAGAGAGAGAAAATTCTAGCCTGGAGGATGAATTCCTAGAAGCATGGATTTAGTAACTTCATTTACTTTCCTGGTTCTTAGTTATAGATGAAATTTAAAAGGCATTTTATGTTTGTGCTGCTCTATTTGTCCTCCCTTGGTTTCTCTCACACTCTTGCTGCACTCTGAATGATGAATTAGCATTACCCTGAACCATTTTGTGGTCTCTATCAAATCTTTTCAGCCCACCTCAGAGAATTTCTCAGATGCCAGTATAGACTGTGTTAATCTCTAACTGTTATGGTCTTTGTTGTGGGCAGATGGGAATGGTGGGATCTAACATCACCTATCAGAGAGAATATCTACAATATAAACTTTCCATTATAAAAATGATCTTCCTCCACAAAGAATTTTTCTAACTGTAGCTTATGAGAACATTCTCTATTCTCAGAGCTGAGATCCCTTTTAGAATAGGGTTGCCATTTTATCCTCAGCCAAGGTTGATTCTTCTTGCCCAAAGAATATGGGAAGCTCTTCACTTGAATCAAATTAATGGATGAGTCCCCTTCTATCCTACTTTGTTTCCTTGTTTTTTTTTTTTTTTCCATAAATTTGAGAATTGTTCTACAGTTGAAAGTTTGATTTACTCTAACTTTACACGGTATGCCATTCCCCAAGTGGCTGGTGTATTTGAAAGTGTAATGTAATTCTAAAGTCTCTCTAAGCCGAAAGAATATCAAATTTAGCCTAATTTTTTTTCATCCAGCATTCTCGCTCCCGTAGCACTTGGGTCATTGATTTTTTTTTTAAAGGGCTATGTGTTCTGGGAGAGGACCTACTTCCTGGAAGTAGCTTCTCTTTTATAATTTAAAAAATGTAAAGTACAGAGACAACTTTGGTATCCCTACATTTGCTCTGATAAACAAGCCTTTATTGCCCTGGGGAAAAGACCAGTCATGGTATGTACCTACCCATGTATTTTTTTCTGACCCTCCTGGAGTTTTGCACTGACCCAAACTATATGACCTTTTTTCAACCCATTCTCTCCTAATAGTTCTCAAATCAAGACTGATAACAAAATCTGACCTGTATTATTTCCTTTCCCATCTTTTTGTTTGGTATGAAAAGAGGCTTGAAGCATGTACTGCTTGTGAACATGCTGTGTATCATGTGGAAGCTTTTTCTTAGTCTTTCTTGTTAAGTTTGACCAAAAAATATTATTTGATGTGGAGAGGATTGAGCTTTAGGGAGAAAAATAAATGAATGTATTTCCCCTCTCTATCTCTCCTGTTTTACACTGGGTGACATACGGTGATGAATGGAAGGCTTTATAGATCATATCATTCTCAAATAATGGCCTAGTAGGTAGCCATGAGGTGTATGAACTTGAAGAAAAGCTCACTGGTGTTGGTAAGATGTGCTGTTTTGTTGACATATTCTTAGTGTCTTGACATGCAAAATGTTAGCCCCCTCCTATGATCAGAAAACACCCTTGTTTCTCATCCCTCTAGCTTGATCCATCCATACAAATTAATCTCAAGTAACATTTAAACCAAGGCTTCTCCCAAAAAGACAGTGGGAACAGAAAAACAAGCCCCTTATCTGAAAATAATGCCTCCTTCTTTGAGAAGAAAAACTAATTATGACATTTGTACTAAGAGTTGCCAATTTTAGGAGTGAGATTAACAAATATGGCGATTCTTTCACTGTCTCAATCAGAAATTTGTACATACCCAACTTTAATGCTTCATGGGCATCGTTTTGCTTTTGTGTCCTCAGAGAATGAAAGAGACTACTATAACAATTAAAAATCAAACCAACTTCTATGCATTCCTGTCAAAAGCAGTTAGTCTTCCCCATAAGACATTAAGTAGTTCATTCTTTTTTTCAAATATCTGATGTTAAAGCTTCATAGAGCAAAGAAATCTATAAAAAATTCAAGAAGGTAGAAATAATTATCTGTGTTGATAATGTCCTCTTACATGTTTACTAGATTTTAAAACTAATACAATAAAGTTCTCATCACTTGGTACTGATTATTGGGAGATTGTTTATTAAAAATATTATCAAGTGGTTGTCTTAGAAAAGGTAGGGAATATGATAGTTCTTGCCTAATATTCGGCTCTTTCTCAAGCCACAAATACCATCTCATAAGCCTATAGGAAATAAGGAAATAGACCAGGATAATTAATACTTTTTCTATAGATGTTCAAGGTGTTTCTTGAACTGAGAGATTTGTGTCCTGGATTCTCCATCTAGTAAGCACAAACAATCCCCTTTCTCTGTTAAGTTATTATCACAAATTTCAACAGATCTATGATATCATCTTTGTGAGTACGCCCTTCTCCAACAATGCAGATGGAAATTCATAAATGTCCTCTCATCGTGAACAACTGGAAAAGAGAAAAAAAAACTCTGTCCCCTTTTCTACCAGTCTGTCTCCATCACTGTAAAGGTGGAAGGCGGCTACAGAGAACTGAAACTCATTTTTATCTTTCTTTCTTTCTTTCTTGGGTTGCTATGGCCAAAGAATTCATAGTCAAATGTCCAGCGTACTGATAGTGAGCATTTCCATTCCTAGCTAGGCTGACCCTTGGAAATCAGATATATTCTGTTGTGAGGACCAGACCAAAGCCTTTTCATCATGGTAAAATCTGTCACAGTTTGTATTCTACCAGAGTAGCCTTTAAGAACCTAAGATCACCTCCTCACCACAATGAAGTGTAGGAATAGGACTTGGTGGAGGTGACCTTTAGTTCACAAAGACTATGCCTGTGAAGTACAAGCCTTGACAAGTTTCATAAATAAACTATCTACTTACCAAAGATCTACCTAGCTAATTATGGAGAAGCTAATCACCAGTAGGCTGGCCACTTGGGCAGTAAGTTCTTTGGCCAGGGAACAAAGCCAAATATTAAAGGCTTTATTAGTCTTCTTTGTCCTCCTTTCCCTTCTGTAGTAATGTAAAAGTAGCAGGAAAGGGGGACCAAGTTTTGACAATTTCACTTTTAAGAAATTCCCAGTCTATGTTTTAAAATAAACATGGAATATCAATAATTTTGTGTTATCTTAAGTAACTGAGATAAGTGACTCTAGTAGTCCCCTTTACATTCCCTTGTAGAAAAATTTTCTTCAAGGACAAGACAAAACAGCCTTAGGGAAATTAATTTTTTGTTTGGTGCTCCCAATCTTTTTGCCACCAATAACTCTATATTTGATCTGGCTTTCGAAAGTATACAGTAATGGATGCTTTGCCTTCAACCAATCTCAAACTTGGTTTCATTCATTTTAAATTGTAAAAATGTAATATTGCTATAAGTTAGGAGAGGGGTGGTATAAGAAATAGTTTTGAGGAGAGGATGATCCTATTATACACAAGAAATCAGAAGGAAAGATTATATAGTCATTTGTCATCTTTAGTTGTTCCTGCACAGAGCTGCTATATAAATTGAAAAGCAAAACAACCACTTGCCTTATTTCTGTCCTCCATGTTTTAAACCATAGAGAGTATAGATAACAAAGAAAGAAAGAAAGAAAGACAGTAAATATATGTCAATTGAACTTTAGGTTGGCTTCGCAAAACTTTTGTTTATCTGTATAAGCACTGGAAAGTGATATTTTCTCCATTCCATCTTACTTGGACAACCTAGTTTTGTTTAGCCAGAAGAAATAGAGACAAGATTACAGATAATTTTTGAGCCTCTTTCTTCATAAAGAAAGAGGTATTACACATCCTGTTTAGAATTTGACCTTATCAATCATGTCGATCAAAGTATCTTATAAGGTCTAGAAGCATTCATTGGGTTAGGGATAAGATCTGGATCTGTAATTTCACTGGTAGAGGAAACTACTAGGTGAGAAAATGCTCTCTATCAATTTGAGTGGCCACCTTCTATAAAAATTATATTCTTAGAGAGTTGCCTAGTGCACTAAGAAGTTCACACAACCATTATGTATCAGAGCTGGGACATGAACTCAGATCTTCTTGGCTCTAAGGCCAATTTTTATCCACTGTGTCACTTCTGTCACCCACTGTAATTCAGAATCTCTTATTATAGCTCCTGGATGTTGTGTGCATGAACCTTGAGGTGCAGCTTGGCTTTTGAAATTTGAGCAACTTCCCTCATATTTTGGTGTGTTCTCCATACTTAATATTTACCATATTAAATGTTATTGTCATTCTTTTTTCTGTGCCTTGCTCAGGAGAGAAGTCTTATAAAGAAAATGTTACTGCTATAATGATCCATACTATGAATTGAATTCATATTAGTTTCCACTGCAGATGATACCAGTTTGAGAGATGAAGGAGTGGGAAGGAAGTGGTGGTTCAAAAGCAATGTGACCTTAAGATATTTGCCATATCCTGATATTAATTCTTGTCTTTGGAATACCCAAAGCATGTGCAAATATGATCACCTGACATTTGTTTCTGTGCCCAAGGAAGCATCTAGAAACTTACTATTGAATTTCTCTCTTATTACCGAAGATGGCAGTTGCTGAATTAGAAAGGAAAAACCTAGTTCATTGCTTAAAATCCAAGTTGGTGTGTGCTATGGAAAATGGTATAAGAACAAAAGTTAAAAGTATAAACATCTTCCCCACCTTAACCAAAAGCAGGTGGGAAATGAGCAGATAAATGAAATAGAGAGAATGTGAGTTGTTTAGATATTTCATCCAAAGCTGTTTTTTTTTTCCTTTGTTCTAATAATGACAAGCTTTTACATACTTCTTTGGTTAATGTCTCATTTTAAAATTGCGCATTTTTGCTTTACAGTCTAAGGGTCCATTGTCTAAATTTACTTTGGAGTTTTGTTCTCACTATGCTTTCACAACATGGTGCTAAAAATATCATGTGTATTCTCTTATAATACTTCATCATGGTATAGAGATGACCTTTGGTAGTATAGTGTTGACCTTTGTTTCATTTTTTGTTCTTGTTTTTTTAATGAAATTCCAAGAGAGCACGTACTGAGCTAGAAAAGCTTTGAGTATGGGCTTAGTGTCTGTTACCTACAGACCAGTCTAGCTAAAATCAGACATGATTAGCACCACAAGATGATGTATTTTTTTGACTTCAGCAGCTTAAGAAACAACCTGTAACAATGAAGGAAAACCTATACTGATGAAACCATAGACCTTTTGAGTAAAGTATTTAAAGTTTCAAATTAAATAAAAAGTGACCTTTGTAGGCAAGAAAAATAAATATAGGACATTAAAATGCTTAATGATTCTCTTTTATTTTCCCTGGGGATTTTTTTTAAAGTAGCTAACAGTTACCAGATTTCCCTAAGTGAAACCATTCACACTTTCCAGAAAGAACTTTTCATCAACAAAGGCTAAAATCTGAGTGATATGATAGAATGAGGTCCCCCAATTTACTACCCTATTGGCCACGTATAGCAACAAAGGATATGCAAAGTAGCAGTTTGTAGTCCATCCTTGACTTGAATTCTTTACTACATGAGGACACATATATCCCACTATGCATACAGGTTACCACTGTAAATCCTTTTAGCATGCAGAAGTAGATTCAAAATTCTTCTGAAATTATAGACTAATGGCATTAAAGAGTTATCTTAGACCACCTAACTGCTAAGATTATTAACTTTAAGATAAAGTTACAAATAAAATTATTTTAAATCATAGAAATGACATTTTTAAGTAATTGGCACTGCAAATGATGAACTTACCATTAAAGTTAGCCAGGCAAATTTCATTTCAAATTAGCTACCCTTCTAGGACTTATTATTTCTGCACATAGCCTTAAAATTTTTTTTAATATCTTTTTAGTAGGATTTCGCATTGTCTTTCAAATGAGAGGTGCTCTACTTTGGAAGCCCTTGCTCTTGTTTTTAGCACTGAGCTTTGTATAGGTTATTGAGCAGGAATATTTATGGATTTTACTTACCTTTCCTGAAGAGAGAGAAGAAGAATATATTGGTATTGGTATTCTTCATTGTTGAATGACTAGAGAGTTGCAGGTGGAATCTACAGGCCATAATAATAGTTATTATTGCCTAATTTAAGAGCATATGAATCATATGTTGCTTAGGGAATATAATGTGAGAAAGATTTCAATTGGCATAATTAACATCCTCCAGATCTTCGTTATGGCATGGAGTGAGTCTGTTTTCTCAAATGCTCTGACAGCATAACCAGTGTTCTGATCAGTCCTTCTAAATTGGAATGGCTTCAGGTGTGGACACAGTGTATCTGTTGTCTGAGAACTAGCCTAACTAAGCTTGGAGATATAGATCACCAGATTATCTGCAGAGTGTTAGATTTTTTTACCATACCACTTTTGAAAATGAGCTGCTAAATTGTAGCCATGGTGGACAGAGGACCCATAATGAAGAAATCACAAATTTTTTAAAGGAATCTCAAAATCATAGATGTCATCACAAAGTCAGAACATTTTAGAGTTGGAAAGAATTCTCCTCTGTAATATGCCCAGCAAGTAGTTATTCAGCTTCTTTCTTGACACCCTCCAATGAAAATTAACTCATTAACTTCCTGAGAGAGCTTATTCTACTTTTAGATATTTTTACTTGGAAGTTTTGTGGGTTTTTTTTTTCCTCCCTGAAATCAAGACTAAATTTCCTTCTGAATCAGACTTCCAACTACTGTTCTTGGTCCTGCCCTTTGGAGTCAAAAAAGATCAAAGCCCAAAAGAAGTCTAATCTCGCTTCCAAATGAGAACCTGTCACATATTTGAAGACAGCTAATATATTCTCCTTGAGTCTGCTCATCTTCAAACTGAACATTCCCAATTCCTTCAATCAGTTTTCATAAAGAATGGACTTAAGGCCCTTCACCTACCTGGTTACCCTCTTATGCATATTTTAGCTTATCAAAGCCCTTCTGAAACTATGGCACCAACAATCAAAAACAATATTCCAGTTGTGATCTGACCAGGGAATAGCACAGAGGACCTATCATCCTCTTATTTTCCTAGAAGCTACATTTTTCATAAACAACTCCAAGATCCACATTTGCTTTTTAATTCCTGCAGTCACATTATTTACCAATTGAGCATGCAATCCATCAATACAAATTTGTTTTTCAAATTGTTTTCTAATCATGCCTCCCCTATATTGTACTTGTGAAACTAATTTTTTTAAACCCAAGTATAAGACTTTACCTTTATCTTTATTAAATCACATCCCTGATTGAGGCCAATGCTCTTTGTCCAGTATTGTTTATCCCTCCCTGTTTTGTGTCATCTGCAGATTTGATAAGCATATTATCTGTACTTTAACCAAGTCATTGATTAAAAAAAAAAAATTTGTTAAATATCACGGCACCAAATACAGATCCCAAAGGTCTCTTGACATTGCACCTAATCTTTCAACCAGTTCTTAATTTTTCTAATTGTATCATCACGTAATCCCACATCTCTCCATCTTTTCCACAAAAATAGCATGAAGTATTTTCAAGGGATTGAAGTTATTGGCCCTTTTTTTTTTTTAAATCAAGTTATTTGTCCCAACCCAGTCCTGCAACACCTCTCCTATTCTCCATGACCTTTCAGCTATCACTGACAGTTAAGTATCTCAGCAATTATGTTAGTTCCAGTTCTTTTAGTCCCTGAGAATATTGTTTAGATTACTTGAATTCATTAAGGGCAACTAGGTTCTTCCATTCACCTTACTTATCTTGGGCACTGTTCCTTTGCATTTTCTCACTTCCAGTTCAGAAGTCATTCACCTTTGCAGAGAAAACAGGAACAAAATATGAACTCTTCTGTTATCATCCACATCATGCAGCCATGCCTTCTCTTTTTTTGTTTCTTATCTTTCTCCAATATGAGTTTTTAATATATTTTTGTTTTCTTCACCTTTCCCCACCAGCCTTGACTTATTTAAAACTGTTAGTGCTCCCAGTGTTTTTATAGGACTATGCCACACTGTTAAATTCATCCTCTGCTACCTGCCCTTGTTTCCATCTTCTGTATGTGTTTTCAAAATCTAAATTTATTGATCAGTTACCTATGCATCCATGTCAGTCTCTTTAGAGCACTCTTCCTTTTCCTTCTCCCTGGAATTTTACTCTGAATGCTCAGAATGTCCTTCTTCAGTTTGCCCATCCGTCCTAGGCTGATTTTCCCCTATCCTATTTGCCTTTCTTTTGATTCTCTGAAATCTGCTTTCTAAAAATCTAAGGTGCATATCAGCCTATGACTAGCTTTCCTCTTCTCTATCATAAACTCTTGGAGGGTATGTCTATACCAGTTACTCCATCTTGAATTAGTTCAAAATAGAGTTTTCCCAAAAAGATTCTTTCACCATTTGAAAGATGACATTATTATTTATTTAGGCAAAACAAGAAACTACTAGCTATTTTCATTTTGTAAAAGAAAAATTATCTGCTTGTGAAAGAAAAATCTCTAACAAATATTTGGATGAATAAGTAAAGTCTCCCATCACTACTGAATCATGTCTCTGTGCAAGGCTTGTGTTATATCCCAAATTCCTTATTTATTTCCTCTTCCTGTGCAGATGGTCTTTTACACTCAACTTTTCTCTGTCATTTGCTTTTCTCTTTTTTGGTGCTTGGTTTTCCTCAAATACTGTTGTTTGGATGCTTTTGTGCATAAAAATAGAGTCAGGCCCCACAGCTGTCAGGATCATAAAGGGTGGCATTCAGATATCTTTATAAAAAGAAATGACCACCAGGCCCATCTCTTTTTTCTCTTTTTGACTGACTGTCCTCAAAACTAATCTTTCTCATAAGATTTTATTGCCTTTGCCTAGGGATACCCTTCAATAATAGTTAGATACAGTCAGCTATTGCCAAAATAATGAATACATATCAGAGTTAATGAGAATAAAGCCATAGCATTGATTAGGGTTTATTAACATTTAGATAATTACATAAAATTAGTTTTCATATCTCTTCTTCCCTCACTCCCCATCCTCATGATATAACTTCAGTCCTCTAGATGTAGAGATCATGTTGGCACTCTTTCATGTAAGAAGCACATTCTTAAGGATATCTCCTAGGAGGCTGGTGTCCAAACTCTTGAATTTGGGAACTTCCAAATTTGGGATTGCCCGTAAGTTAACCAAGTCTGAGAAAACACACAATTAGTATCTCTCTTCTCAATCTTTATGGAAGCACATGTCTTCCTCTGCCACATATTTTTTCTGCACGAACTATTATGCCCCAACTTCTTATACAGGGTAAGACTATCCTCAGGAACTCTATTGCAAACCTGTGCCCAAAAAAGGAAATAAAAATGCAACAGATATGAAGAACTCAAGATCTGTGAACCCTAGGACTACCTGGGGAAGCACATACAGTTCTCCATTTGCTTTTCCTGCAAGTCTCCAATAATTGCTGGAGGAAGGCAGAAAAAGACAGAAACAGACCTCATACATACACACATCAAAACAAAGATCTGCTTGGCTAGGATCCATACTTGAAATCCAAGGAACATGTATAGAAATATTGTATTGTAACTCAGTGTTTCATGACTAACTGAAAACTAGTCTCTGGTTGTGCAAATATCATAATAGTTTTACCCATCATGCCCTAAGGCTTCAACTTATTTATTGTTCTTCTAACTAGAATCTTCAAGCGGATAACCATAGACCTCCCAGTTGACCTTTCCCTGTTTAACTTTATGCTCTGCCACCCCCTAGTGGCAGAGAATATAATTTTTCAGTGAGTTAGCTGTGAGGACCCCATCTTGATTTTGAAAATCAGACAGCAGCTTTTATTGAGTTCATGCTTTTGAAGAGTGAGTAAGGTAGCAGAACGACTCCGTTGGAGTCTCTTATTTTTCCTAAAATCAATAAACTCTTCTTTCTATTGATACCAGGATTGTCCACATATCTATTAATTGTCTTTACCTACAGGGCTAGGCCTTTGTCTTTTCAACATATTTTTATGTCAGGAATAAACTTATTACCTTCAGTGAAGCACTATTAAATAGTTTGAGAAAAAAAGTTATTCTATTTTTCACTCTTTGTGTATAAGAATGCAAAAGTTATGTTTTCTCTCTGTCTTGAATTTGAATGGAGGAAAATTCCATTGCCCATCCTTTGTTCCTCATATCTGTTGATGAAACCTAATTCATCAAAACTATTGTTTTGGGGAAATGTTGCTCCTAAGCAATCGAAGTTGTTTTGGGAATTTGACAAATCACTTATTAATAATATTAATGTAGTTATTTCAAAATTTTTCTAATCTTGCCCTACTGCCCTTTCCTACATATTATCATATGTACAACCCTCCCATGTTTTCCTTTCATGATAGACCTCCAATTTTGAGGTTATATTAGGAACTTTTTTTCTCGTCTTTTTTCTTCCTCCTTCTCTACTCCCATTGAGAAGGACCATACTTAGGAAGAAGTAAGTGAGCTCCAGGACTGAGTGATGTTTTTATCTGTCCAAGGTGGTAATTCATCTACTTTCTTCATGATGGTTTTTTCTCTCTTCATATTAGCTCTATCCAAAGATTTCTCAGCACTAATTTTGCCTATGTCTGCCCCACAAATTGGAATTAGAAATTAGGCAAAAGAAAACGAGTAACATTGCCATTTTAGTGTTAAGACAACCTAAGAATTTATGTATAAAAATTTTTTTTTTTTGCCTTAAGAAAACTATCCAAGGCAGAGAAGCCTAAGTCTCATATAGGACTATCATCACTGTCAAATAATTTAGTTGTAATTTTTGAGTTGCTGTTGGAGTTCTGTAGATCAATCTCTTGAGGGATGTTACATGTCTGTGTCCCCTCTGATGGATGATTAAATGAACTATTAGGAGAAAGGACTCAGAGTTATCTCCTCAAAGAGTTCAGTCAGAAATAAAGAACAATTAGGAACTCTTTCTCTATTTGTTGAGTTATTTAACATTAATTATTTTGGTTATGCTTTTTAGAAACCTTGATTTTGATAAAATCAAAATTCTTTTTTTGTTAGGCATCTGAAAGTGGGAGTGCCAGTTTTACTAGCAATCAAAAAGTGATTATCCATTACTAAATTTTTCTGAATAATTAAATGTTTGATCACAATTCTGATCTCTTCCATTTTCTTTCTTCCATTCCTGACTTCTTCAATCACTACCCCTGCCCCTAAAACCACCCTTTTCAGAGTATCTACTTTTTGCCTAGGAGTTCTAGGCACACCCAGACCTGACACAAACTTAAGTTTCATAATTGGTCTCTAAGCCAAGAGTTGGAACACTCCTTAGAGGCCATACAATCCAAGAGCAATACTTGAAAAGAAGAGTTATCTTTACAACATGCTTAATAAATAAATAAAATAAAATAAAGCCTTTGTTTTCAGACCTCAGATGAAGACAAACATTCTCTTTCCCAAGGCAACTCATCCCACTTTTAGATAGCTCTAATTTTTAGCAAGTTCTTCCTCACATGAAGTTTAAATTTGCTTCTATGTAAATTCTACCTATTGTTCCTTGTTCTCCCCTCTGTGGCCAAGCAGAATAAGTCTAACTCCTCTTCCACATGACAACCCTTCAATCCTTGAAGGCAGCTATCATACTTTCCTCTGAGTCTTCTCTAGGCTTAACATCCCAGTTCCTTCTACTGGTCTTTAATTGGAATGTACTCAAGGTGCCTCATCATCCTAGTTGTCATCCTCTAAGACTCTATCCAGATTATCAGTGTCCTTCCTGAAATGTGGCACCCAGAACTATATGCCATACTTCAGTTGTGGTCTGAACATACCAGAAAACAAATGATTATCATCTCCCTTGTCATAGAAGCTATATGTTTCTTAATACAACTTTTGATCACATTAGCTTTCTTGGGTGCCATATCAATAAATTGAATATTTATCATACTGAGATTGCCATCCAAACATGGTAGAGAGCTCTTTGATACTTGTAGTATATCTCAGTGTTCAGATATAGACACATTCTTTTAGTCCTAAATTTCTTGTAAGCAACACTGTGGGTCTACTTTCAGAGTGTAGCTATATGGGGACTTTGCCACTGAGTTTGAAAACTCTTGTTGTTAGTTATAGTGTAGGACTGAATGTAATAGAGCTGATTTTTCCTCCCTGCACAATGTTAAGGTATGTCTCCTATTTGGTATGGTCTTTACGGGGCAGTTAAGTGGTGCAGTGGAGAGAGTGCTGGGCCTGGAGTCGGGTAGACTTATCTTTCTGAGTTCAAATCTAACCTCAGGCACTTACTAGTTTTGTGACCCTGGGCTAGTCACTTAACCCTGTTTGCCTCAATTTCCCAATCTGTAAAATGAGATGGAGAAGGAAATAGGAAACCACTTCAGTATCTTTGCGAAGAAAATCTCAAATGAGATCATAAAGAGTAGGACACAACTGCAAAACGACTAAACAACAACAGCAAATTACAATGCATTTTTTCCCTCTAAATTCACCAGGAGAGAAAAGGGCCTTATAATTTACTGGGAAAATGTCTTCAGACTCAACATAGCCAAAACAGAATGCAATTATCTTTCCCCCAAAGCCCACCCCTTTACCAGACTTCCCTGTTGTTGTCTTCAAAGGTACTGTCGTTCTTCCATTCTCTCAGGTTTATAACATCGGTGTCACCCTCAACTCCTCATGCTTCCTCACCCCACATTATCAGTTGCCAAATATTATATTTTCTACTTGAGATATCCTTTGAATCTTCTCTGAAAGTAGAACTTTGCTCTACTCACAGAACCACTACCTTAGTTGAAGTTATTACAACCTTTCATCTAGGTTGTTGCAGTTACCTTCTAATTGGTCTCTGTACTTCAAGTCTTTCCCTATTCCAATCCATTCTGCACACAGCTACCAAAGTGATTTTTCTTTAGCACATATCTGACCATGTTATTCTCCTACTTACTAAACTCCAGTGGCTCCCTAATATATCTGTGATCAAACAGAAGCTTCTCTGTTTGGCTTTTAAAGCCCTTCACAAGATCCCAACATATTTTTCCAACTTCATTATATATTATCTATCTTCCTATACTTTTTGGCACTAAAATGACTTTCTTTTTCCTCATACATAGCATTCCCATCTCCCATCATAGGGCTTGGAATGAACTTCCTTCTTATATTATGTATAATTCCTTGCTTCTTTCAAGATGTGACTCAAGCACCATCACCTTCATGAAGCCTTTCCTGATTCCCCTTACTGCTGGGAGGGTTGAAGGGATCCCCAACAACTTCGTATTTATTTTGTATTGTTACTTATATACTTATATATGACCATGTCGTCTCCCCTAATAAAATGTAAACTTTGCAAGAATAGGGATTTTTTTCTTTTTATCCCCAGTACCTAGCAAAGTGCATGGCATATAGTAGGTGTTTAATAAATGCATGTTGATTGATTAATTGAAAATAGATCCCAGTCTCTACAAGGTCCCTCTTCTCCCTATCTTGAAACCCATTGGCTGATGTCAGTTCCCTCCATGAGGAGGTGACCCTTCTCACCAAAGCCAGTCCCTCAACATGTAACCATGATTTCATCCCCTCTTGTTCTCTGCCAGATTACCCCTATAACCAGCCTCTCTCTTTCTTTTCTCTAATCTTCAATCACTCCCTTATCTTGTGGTTCCTTTCCTATTGCCTTTAAACATGCCCATGCCTTTTGCCTCACTTCAGTCTTGGGGAAAAAATACTCTCATTAGTGTCTACCATTCTTTCAAGCTGTGCTCCTACAGTTCTCATTTCATATCCAAATTCAGAGAACAAATTCTCTACACTTACTGTCTTTACTCCTCTCAGTCTTCTATTGCAATTTGACTTCTCACCTCATCTCCTAGTTAAAACTACTCTATCCAAATTTACCAGTGATCTCTTAATGGACAGATAGAATGATTTTTTTCTCAATCCTTATCCTGCTCAACCACTCTAGAAGGGTGGACAAAGAAGGGAAGCATTGGCAAATGGCCAGTAATTCAATACTGTTCAATAATTCAATAATTATTTGTTCAATAATAATTGTTCAGTAATTCAATACTAACTGTTCACAGTTAGATATGTGCACTGATGGGTTCAATGAATAAAAACAAATATCAGTTACTATTATATTTGACCCCAGGGAGGTTAATGTTGTCTAAATGCTCTATGTGTACATAAAATATAAAATCAGTAAGTCCTGATTTCAAATCCTACTGCAGATAATTACTAACTAGGTGACCCTGATCAGGTCATCTTGTCTACCTATCTCTTCATCTGGTAAATGGGGATAATAATAGCACTTGTTTTCCAGGGTTGTTGTGAGGATCAGATGATACATTTTACAGTTGCTACACTCTCCTCTTGGATACTGTCTTCTCTGTTTTGTGTGACATTTCTCTCTCTTGGCTCTTCTACCAATATTATCTCTTCAGTTTCCTTTGTTGATTCGTCATCCCTACTCCTGATTATCCCCAATGCTTTATCCTATAGGGGTCCTTCTCTATATATACTCTCTTAGTGACCTCATCAGCCTCTATGGGTTTAATTATCATCTTTATGAAAATAATTCCCAAATATCTTATCCTCTCTTTCAGCGTCATCTTCTCTCTATTATGCTCCAGTCATACATTCCAACTTCTTATTGCATATTTCAAACTGAATGTCTTACTGGGATATCCACATGTAATTCATATCCACATAATATTTTTTCAAAAGCCTTCACAACCTCTCCCACCCTGCCCTTCCAACTTTATTATACAAGTCCTACACTCTCCAGACTAACTAGACTAACCTCCTCACACTCAAACTGGTTCTTCACACGTGGTCCTTCCTTTCTTGTCTCTGCACCTTTCCGGCCGTTTTCCCTCATGCCTGGAATCCCTTTTAGAATTCCTTATTTCTTTCAAAACTGCTCAAGCATCACCTTCAACATGCAGCCTTCTCTGGTCCATTCCCCCACCCATACCCCCAGCTTCTAGAGCCTTCCCTCCCAAAACATGTTTACTTTGTATATACTTAATTATGTACATGTCTCCCCCATTACAGTGTAATCTCCTTGTGGGCAGGGATTGTTTCATTTTTTATTTTTGTATCCTTATCACCTAGCACAGTGCCTAATATGTAGCAGGTTTTAAATCAATGATTATTGATTGGTTGCTTGTAATATTTATGATGACTGGATAAGTTACTGCTGATGTTTCTCTCTCTCATTGATGGCGATTGAATGCTGACAAAGTACAAACCAGCACTTGTACCTTTTGAGTTCTTGCTGCATGCTTTATAGACAGATTGTTTTCTGGATGTGCTTTAAAAGCAAGTGTTAACTATATGTGTTTTTCTTGCTCTTAGCCCTGATGAAGAATCTTCCCAAAAGTTCATTCCCTTTGTTGGGGTGAGTATTCCTTTGACATGGCAATTAGAGTTAAGTATGTTTCCTAAGATGGTTGCCCATCTCATCTCATCAGTAAATTATAGCCAAATTGCCAGGATTTCCACCACAATCAAGCAGCCTTTTGAATTATCTTCTCCATTTTGGGCAAAGGACTTAGATGTAAATCACTCCAACTCAAAAACTCTTTTGTTTTTCTTAATCCAGCAGCCTATGGCACTGGTTTTGGTTATTCCCTTTGACTTCTGTCCACAGTAGGAAACTAAAGTGAAAAAGCATTAATTACTGCATTTTTTTTTTTTTTTTGAGACTGAATCTCTTTATCTTTCCCAGGCTAGAAGTGCCATAGCCACTCACAGGGTTACTCTCAGAACTGATGAGCGTAGAAGCTTTAACCTGTTCCACATTTCTAACTTGTGCTCATTCACCCCTCCTTAAACAGGTTGGTGGCCCTTCACTCTCATGGGCTCACCTTTTTGGTGCCAAAATTAATACAATTAATCACCCAATTACCTTTAATCCTACTGTATAGCTCAGCAGTCCTGAACTCAAGTGATCCACCAGCTTCAGCCTCCCCAGCAACAGGAACTGTAGGTGTGTACCATTATGACTGGCCTCAGACCATTATTTCTTATGTCTGTGTGGTACTCACCTCAAGAGTGAAAGGATAAACCTGTCTTTTTAATCAGACTTTCTTTTTGAATAGTTTAATTTTTTTTGTGATCATAGATTAAGAACATAAATATACACATATGTATGTGTGTATAATTGATTGGTTGCTTAAAATATTTATGATCACCAGATCAGTTACTGCTGATAAATTTCTCTCGTTGCTAGAATGGAATGCTGAAGAAAGAATTAAAAAATTATACACATATATACATATCTATATCTATCTATATATATATACACACACACACACTAATGTATGTATTTTTTTAGGATGTATTATTTTTATGTATTTTTAGGACCTAAAAAGTTCAAATTTTTAAAAAATTCTTGGTATAGCATTAGTTGTAATTTTTTCCTATTTTTAAGAATTTAAGAATCTTAAGAATTTTTTAGAATTTAAAATATTCAACCAAGCCAGGTGTATTTTCTTTTCTTAACATAAGCCTTTTAAGACATTTTCAAAGCCTATTTTGTGAAAACTATTTCACCTTCAAAAAAAATTATTACTTTATAATAGTTTAGAGAATTCTGAGTAGAGCAAGTTTTTACAACTCAGATCTTAGTGTGGTCTCTTAAAGCCATGAGTATTAATGATGCTGCTGTTGTGAGGAAAATAAAACAAAATATTACTGAAAATCAAATCAATAATCAGTACATGCTAAAAATTGACAATGAATTCATTATGGCCGAAATTCCTCTGGACCTTAGGCTCCTCATCTGCAAAAAAAAAAAAAAAAAAAAAAAAAAAAAAAA